>NC_060266.1:11653133-11958133 GCF_021901455.1 Neodiprion lecontei | reverse complement strand
TACTGACCTAGTAACAGCGGCGCTCAGCCCGGGAATATCTCTCTTTTTAAGTCAAAATTATCATCAATAATTAGGATAAACCACTACCTTTGGAACCACCAAATTAAAATAGATTATTTGTTAAGATGTGTGGATGAATGCGTGAGAATTATCTCAAGATACCTTCTGTTAACATCTTGTACGTATAAGTGACGAGATTGAGAATCGTCGGAATACCATCGAATGACGCGAACTAACGCTGACCATGTAGATTTCGACACCGGGAGGTCGCCCCCGCACTTAATTGGCTAATTACTGTTGCAACTTATTGCAACTGCAGATTTTTCCCTATTAATACCCTCTGGCCCAAGCAGCCATGTCTCACGTCTGTCAAGTCGCGAAGTGCGTGGACGTAAACCCGGATTAGCCCTCTCGAGCAATAGTAGCGTTCGGAAAATCTTAGTTGTGATCGGCCTAAAGTCTCGCGCTAATTCGTCAAATTCGAGCATTCAGTTATTCTATTAGCTGCAAGAGACTCACTTTCTTCTACGTTTTCATCTTTTCTGTGAATAGACATTTTTATGCAGTTCCATTTTCCATAATTAAACTGAGTTCGGCCCTGATTCAATCGAATCAGGTAATCTTAAATATAATTCCAAATCTAAAAGACTAAGTGACCGACGTTCCACGCCGTTCGATTGATCAACTCTTCCAAACTTGAGGTGAGGCCCCTGGTCCAGCATTCTACCGACGCAGACCGACACGATCCGACGGCTCTCAATCTCGTCGACCGATTCACCTAAAGCTAAGTCAATCCGAGTGTTAATCTTCGAAATTAAACGAATTCTTGTTTCACCTCTATAATCAAAATCTACTTCAGTAATTTTCATTCAAAATCAAGTCTAGAATTGGTGGCTAGCTTCACTACCCCCAATTAAATCGTACTTATTGTTTCCAAGAATTAACGAATAAGACTTAACCATAATATATATATAATTAATTCAAGATAATCTAAAAAGAGGGATACAATCCAATAATCACGACCAGCTAGTTAACCATCGTTCAGAGTAGATGTTTCTGGTACCAAATAATAATATCCTTTAGAATATTATAACACACGATTTGTATGAACTTGAACACTTTATAAATTGTTATTTTCGGCTCATATATCATTATCACCATTGATTGTTTCCAGACATTTCAATAACCAAATTGAAACAGAATATACTTCATCTTTCACCAGTTAAATCATATTAAACATTTATTTTGAACGACCTTCTTCCCACTTTCTTTATTATAAAATTGCCTCAACAATTTAAACAAACCTCACAGACCTGTACAGGACTATAGCAACACGATCCTACAAATTACCGGCTTATCGAAAGGTAGGTCCTCTCTTAGTTTTAATAATTATTCATTGTCGTTACGTGGGAGCTTGATTATTCAATTAATCATTAACTACCACCGCTCAGTACACCCTCACCCCCACGTAACACAAGAATTGGTGAAAGCGGTGGGATTTTGTTGCTAAAAGTGAGATTTGTTTAAATAAATAAATAAAAAAAAAAAAAAAAAAAAAAAATTAATTTTCAATTTTTGTGTTAAAATTGAAAAACTGGTCAAACGCATGAAAAAAACAAGTATCTTTCTTTCTAGATAATAATTATATAATTAACGACAAATTGTGCATGAAACTCTTCGATTTATTACTTGTGTACTTGTATGTATACATATAGAGAAAAAAATAATATAAAGAAGCTGATTTTGGAGAATAACGGGCAGAGCGGTAGCAAAAATGATTCAGCAAGTCAAGGAGATAGATCGATATCAATAGAGAAGGAACACCAATTTTCAACCAACGAATGGAAGCTTAGATTGATGAAAAAAGAAAAGTAACCACAGAAGGAATTGAAGTGGACAGCAAGTGCAGGACCTGTCATTAAATCGACATGAAGGAATTTGCCTGTCTACTAGACAATGCGTAAGGAAATAGTGAGGCGCGAAGCGCCGAACAACGAGGCGCGCAGCGCCGAGTGCCCGAGGCGCGTAGCGCCGAGATGGGGTTGGCGCGCGAAGGGCGCAGGGGCGAAGCCCCTAGTATACAAGAATAATGATATTCATCGTATTCATTTTTGGTACACTGTAACGTCGTTGTTTATTAAAGTGTTTCAAAAAAATCAACTATTTTTTTTTTCGAAGAACATTGAAAAATCTTCTGAGTGTCCTTCAGAAATGACCTCGGTAAAATATGAGCTCTTAATATTGATATTTAGAAATATGTAAATTTGACAAACTGGTGAATTTGAAAAATTAACGACGGAGCCAGGAATCGAACCTGGTATCTAGAGACGCTTTACCGGAGACTTACTCCACTAGACCACCTAGCCGCCCTGACTCTGTTGTCGTTAATTTCTCTCATCACCAGTGAGTTCAAATTTGTTTACCTGTGCCCGATTTATGTATGAGTAAGAATTTCTTCTCTGCATGCACGATGTAAGGAGACTGTAGTGTGTAGATGTTATGTTTACCCTTTTTGAATCCTTTGCTTCCGATGAGAAGCCCGTAAGACGGCAATGCCGTCTAATAAATGAGATGCTGGTGCGCAAATCATTAATCTACGAGAGAATTTTTGTTGAAATATGTAAATTTGACAAACTGGTGAATTTGAAAAATTAACGACGGAGCCAGGAATCGAACCTGAAATCGAACGAGAAATTAACGACAACAGAGTCAGGGCGGCTAGGCGGTCTAGTGGAGTAAGTCTTCGGTAAAACATCTCTACATACCAGGTTCGATTCCTGGCTCCGTCATTAATTTTTCAAATTCACCAGTTGCCCAAATTTACATATTTGAACAAAAATTCTCTCGTAGATTAATGATTTGCACACCAGCATCTCATTTATTAGACGGCATTGCCGTCTTGCGGGCTTCTCATCGGAAGCAAAGGATTCAAAAAGGGTAAACATAACATCTACACACTACAGTCTCCTTACATCGTGCATGCAGAGAAGAAACTCTTACTCATTGATATTTAGAGGTGGCGATTCTCAATTTTCTGTTTCCTATTTAAATAACATGGGAAAAATTTTTTTTTAAATTTAGAATTTTATTGCTCGAAAACAATTCAGTGTGAAGATATAAAAAAAAACATATTCTTGTAGGAAATTTTACGCTCTACAAAAAAGATCTCAATAAAGATTTTCGTAAGGTAATTCGTTTCGGAGTTATCAGGCCTCAAACATCAAACCGTTTGAAATAATGATGTTATTAATTTATAAATGCTACAAAACTGACTCATATCGTTGATTAATGAAATTCATTAATCAACATCTCATTGGAAGTCCATAGTTTCAATATTACAATCAATAATATTGTGTATTCAAGTGATATGAGTCAGTTTTGTAGCATTTATAAATTAATAACTTCGTCAATTCAAACGGTTCGATGTTTAAGGCCTGATAACTCCGAAACGACTCACCTTACGCAAATCTTCATTCGGACCTTTTTTGTAGAGCGTAAAACTTCCTACAAGAATATGTTTTGTTTATATCTTCACACTGATTCGTTTTTGAGCAATAAAATTCTAAATTTTTAAAAAACTTTTTCCCATGTTATTTAAACGGGAAATAGAAAATTGAGAATCGCCACCTCTAAATATCAATATTAAAAGCTCATATTTTACCGAGGTCATTATTGAGGGACACTCGGAAGATTTTTCGATATTCTTCGAAAAAAAAAAATTCTCGGTTTTTTTGAAACACTATTGTTTATGTTATCAAGTTGAATTTTTTTCAATGATTTTTCTCTCTCAGTTTGAGGTCATACTGACTGATGTGATTTGCGATATATAGAATTCATTGAACAGTTCTTACGTATATTGCATCGTCCGAATATTCAAAAACTTGAGGGGAGGCTGCACTCCAAAATTGACCCTAGCTAATATTGGGCATACAGAGCTGTAGATTTATTTACTGGCTATTCTTCTCGATAGAAATAACCACCTGAAACGGTAAATTGATTCCGTCATTCTTAGGCCGTTTTCAACATGTTTATTTTTTAAAAAATTAATACATCGAAAATCCAATACGATTGATTGTCGAGAACCGTCTTCTGAACATGTAAAAAACATTGGCAATTCTTAATCTTCACAATTGTGAGAGGAGATGAATTTTCAAGGAGTTTTTTGTTAAAAAAAAACTGTAATTTTAAATTTTCATTATACGTGGACGTAAAATAGATTATATAACATCAGAAAAGTAAATTAATAACATAGTAAATGTCATCAAGGATATTTTCCGTTAAGGATTAAAAGGCCCCAGCCTCATACGTACCCAGCAAACCAAAATATGTATCATACACGTAAATGGGATATAACGAATGTTACATAATGTGTAACAATCATATGAGAAAGTATCTTACTGGTATAGCTCTATGTCAGCATCATTGGAATGTATCGGGCATGTATCGTATACGTGATGTTAAAATGTAACAGATATGTATCATCGATATCTTAACCCTTCGTACCAGGTGTCTTTTGTATGACAGTCGTGATCCTTGTGATGAGAGAAAATCTCACGCTATTGCGCAAGCGCCAAGAGCGAAATTTCGAATTTGCGCAGGCGCAAAGAGCGAAATTTTAAATTTGATAAACTAATGTGAAGTTATAATTCTAGTATATTTCATTGTAGTATTTCATTTTTCTTAATAAAAAATGATTATTTTTAATGTTACTAAATAAAAAACTATATCATTTCGGATGAGAAAATAAGAATCACAAAATTTGTTATTCATGCAATAAATTTATTGTATTCAAACAAATTGATAGTAACATACTTTCAAAACATTAGTGATGATTAATTTGGAAGCATTTGCCGTAAGTTAGTTTTTTAATAAATAAATAATTTATTTATTCAAAATAATAATTATTAATGTTTATTAGTTTAAAATTACGCTGAATATTATCAATAATAAATAAATAAATTTTAGTCAGAAGATAAACACAATGTTTCAAACATTGTAACATTTTAAGTATCAAGCAATATATTTTTAAAATTAACCATAGCTCTTCAGTAAAAATGACGAAGTTTATGTAATATCACATTTCCATTTACGTACTAAGTTCTAAGTCATCTTTAGAAAAAAAAAATTCCGATGACATAAACAAACAAATAATTTGTTAAAGAAAATTGCGCTCCATAAATAGAAATTGAGTTGACATACAAGTTTTTCTTTATAAATTAAAATTAAATTATAATTTTTTATCTATAACTATAATAATATCAGGTTTAAAGTCATATAATTAAAATTTAATTCCAACAGTTTGTCAGAAAATAACCACACTCTTTTAAACATTGTGACATTTCAAGTACTTAGCAATATTCTTTGGTAATTACGTATAATTTTTTGGTGAAAGTGACCAGATTTAAACAATATTGCATTTTTACCTAAAATCTAAATTATAAGTCATCCTTGGAAATCAGATTTGAATCACAATCGGTACAACATCTCACTGTATGTTGATTGCAAAATGGTGTATTGCAAGATGAGCAACTTTTAGTTGTGTAACTGTTAGCTCTGCGTGGACAATAACAGCACAAACGACGACTGGAGTCATGAGTTGGTTTTTCAGGTTTAATGTTACCAATTTTTAAAATCACCAATCGTAATTCTAACTTCAAATTAGGCAACTGACTACGAAGGATCAACTGTGGTTCCACTAGTTGAAAAAATAGCTGTCGTAAATAGTTTCTTCGAACAATTTTCTCACCCACATTTTCTTCGTAAATAATTCGTGAGTTAATCCCAGCAATATTCAAAATTGCGTAAAATACAACCATTGGCTATCGACGCGTGTCACGAGCAACGTCGTAATCTCCTTGAAGCTGATCAACAACATCTACGCCAGCTTTGTCTTATTATAAAAGGTGATTATCTCCGGCTTCATTTTTTCTCCAGTACTCTTGTCAATACCAGCAGAATTATGCATAGTGGAATACATCAAAACATTTTTTGATTTTTTCGGAATGTACGAAACTAATACGCTACTGTCTGTAAATACAAATTTACTGCTACAAATACTTCGATTTTTAATTTTTAACAATTCCCGTGGGAGTTCACGCTTGTTGCGTCGAATCGTTCCAACAATAGTTGTTTTGTTTTTCAACAAATAATTAGCCAGAGGTACAGAGGTAAAGTAATTATCACATGTGATATTTCTTCCGGTATTAAGTACAGGAGCAGTTAGTCTTTTGACAACATCAATTGCTGAGTTAGATTTTACATATGGACCTGGTGGCTGTTTGCCGCAATAAATTTCCATATTGTACGTGTAAAATCGTTCAGAGTCAGCCATGGAATAAATTTTTATTCCATATCGTGCAGGCTTATTCGCGATATATTGGCGAAATTTACACCTACCACGGAAAGCTTGAAGCATTTCATCAATGGTCAAATAAGCATCTGGAGTATAATTTTGCTGGCAACACTTGATGAAACTATCCGAGAATTCTCTAATTGGTGCTAAATTGTCCAACTTTTTGCGTAGCTCGCGGTCATTAATATCATCAAATTTTAATGCTGACAACAAGTTACAGGATCGAGACCTAGACATTACAGCACGATAACAATCAGGAGCTGTCCCATCAGTAGACCAAAGCTCTTTCAAATTAACACGAAAATCTTTGTGAACACCAAGCATATATAACAATCCGATCATAGCATTAATTTCTACGCAAGACGTTGGTTGAATATCAACTTTCTTTTTCTTCGACAAGCGAAATTTTTCCAAAAAAATGTTGGTATAAACAACAATTTGTTCGATAGTTTCAGCCGGTGAAAATAAATCTCAACAATCTTTTGGTGTTATTGCATTTTTTGCTAGTTTTGTGGCCCAGATAAACCAGTAACAATATTTTGTCGTTGAGTCCGAATCTTTGAATTGGGTGGATCACGAAACCACTTAGTACTTTTATCTTTGCCGAGAACATATTTAGTATTAACAGCTTGATTTTTTGCCGAGTAATTGTTGTTGTCATCTGTATCACTGTCATTATCGGAGTCTGCTGCTGATTGTTCTGTATCTGAATTATGCTCACTATGTTCTGAGCCACCATCAGACATAATATCCAGATCGGAAAGACTTTCCTCCTCAGTTAGTTCATCGTTGGATAATCGACTCATGTTTCTTAACTCTGTACCTGTCAATACAAGAAAATTAATTTTTTTAATTTAATGCATGAACTGTATCAATAAATATGAGTATAGAAAATACAAAAAATTTTTATTTGATTTTGATAAAAAGCGAAAACAACTTAATAAATGGTGTTTTTATAGTCCTATAATTGCAGTATTTAATATTTTTTGTACAATAAAATATTTAAAAATTCTTATTATTCATAAAAAATCATAAACATATCTTTGTAGGTTACATATGGTTACATGTTTACAAAATAATTCATTAAGATAAAAAAATAAATTTAAAAATTTACTTACTTATTTAATACTTAAAGAAGATATTGTCACTCAAAATCAATTTATAACAATACTTAGTGATTACATTTTTTTAATTTTAAAATAATAAAACAATAACTACAACAGCATAGAAAACACGGAGTGACATGGAATATTTATATATCTATATATAATTTCAAATATGGCGACTGGAAACTACGGAAATAACCGAAGTATAACGAAGCCATCCGAATTGAGGTTTTTCTTATCAACGACTTGACTGAAGTGATGAGAGAAATTCTCACAGCTGTCAATAAATATTTTTTTTTGCTTTATACTTTTGAGTTTTTAAAAAAGTTTTATTGACTATCATGTAAAGCATAAAATTCAGTGAAGGTAAAAAAAATTTCAAACGGTCATTCCATTTGAAATTATAAAGAAAAAAAAGTCTTAAAATGAGCGTGAGAGATTCTCTCTACGCAACGGGTACGAAGGGTTAAAGATGTTACTCTGACGTACCAATACATATTGCTAATAGATCAGACACGTATTACTGATGTGACTGATACGTAATGATGAAAGTAGGTGATACATATGAACAACATATGAGCTACATATAACTGCAGTGACATTGGTGTACTAACAAAGGAAGGTATCCCAACACGAACTCTCCGATTTGATTTCTTTTGTAATATGTTATAGTAGATAAAAATTGAGCGACACATATTTTTTTATCGGCCATGAAACACTTCAAGGGGGTGAAACCACTGTTCGAAATGAGGCATGTCAAGGGGTGATCTGGCAGTTTCACCCACAAGAACATAATATTTTTCAACCAATCCAACTGGAAAAGTTTTCTCATGAAAAGAAATCGAAAATGTATTTTGCTCAAAAAAAAAAAAAATATCGGGGTAAGCCAGCCCTAAATATAATCACATGTATGCAAAAAATTTTCAAATTCAAATCTAAAAATCGCAGAAAATTGCGTATGAATACAAATGATAATTTACGCGTTTTTTGAATTTTCCCGAAAAAAAAATATTGGCTGAGGTAACTAACTCCGAACGCTGTTTATCTTGCGCATATGCAAAAAATCGTCAAATTCGAGTCAAAAATTCTGAAAAAAATATACAATACGTACGAACACGAAGGAAATATTATATATAATTATATTTTCTCGAAAAAAAATATTGGAGGGGTAACTACCCTTGAACACTGTTTATCTTGCGTTTACGCGAGTAAATGGTCAAATTCAAATCTAAAAATCTAAAAAAAATATACAATGCATATGAACATGAAATATGACGCATCGTCGGATTTTCTCGAAAACAAATATTGAATGCAACTATCCTTAAACTGCTTTGAATTGTTGAGGTTTTTTTTATTTTCTCACTGTATCATCAAAGGTTCAAAACTAGATCATCGGGAACAAAGACAATGTAATGTTTCGAATGAATTTTAATACGTTTTATTCGTGTTACTTGTCATTACGAAAAATATAAACGCAACATTATTAATTTTCGAATCTTGAACAATAATGATAGTCTTCGAAAATGTGTTTAAAGCACAAGGATTATTTACATCATGAACATCGAATAACAGCAACGCTAGTGCAGCCTTCGATTTCGCAATGGGTCTTACAAGAATCCCCGAAACTGAGATAAATTGAATTTTCGAATTTTTCCGGTTTTTTATCAATGTATCCAGATTTATACCAAGAGTATCTGAAAAGATTAATGTATCGCGTAGAGGATAATTTATTGATTATGGACAAAAGATTGCAGATTTACAATGTTATTTCTTAAACGTAGACTGATTTCATGATTTGTCAGAATGGCGCTGTCTGCAAAGTCTCGCACGAAATTTTTCGAAATTCTAAAACCGTATATATCTAGAGGTTGGATTTTTCCCGTCGTCCCTGTTGGTATTAATTTTAGAATACTTTTTGCTACTACTGCAAGGCAATGACCACTATATGAATCAATTAGTGATACGCTGCTTTGTCCTACATTTGGAAAACATATTTCCATTAACCAAGTTTTAAAGTGATCTGAAATAAATGAAAAGAAGTGAATGCGGCTTAAGGTATATTATTGTGAGTCGGAATGTGAAATAAAAATTATGTTATATTTATACCTGAAATAAGTTTCCAGATTTTGATGCCGCTATATAAATATTAATGGGTCTGAATAAATTCGCTTCTACAACCGGCCCGAACTTGCCACTTTTATCGTTTAACACCAAAAAGAGAGGTGATAAAAGTTTTCCTTCAGCTGATATCAGCGGTTGTATCGTGTAACTATAGGTTTTAGATGCAACTGACTGGACAAGGCACTGTACTGGTTTTCTTCCTTCGATAGCCAAAGTTCTTCCCGAATGATTCTCCAGCTGGAATCCGCTTTAATCGGAATTGTACACATTTTAAATTCCAGAATTTCACATATATGTAGGAGCGAGACCGGCAAGGACTCGTTCGGGTGTGGAACTCATGTCTATGACTCCTGTGCGTAGTTCAGTGCTTGACTCACACCGGAGACCGCGTACGTCTATCACGACGACCGGCTCACTTCTGATCTACTGAGTCTCATGAGCTCACTCTTATCTATCGTATGACTGACCTGCCATCTGGACTAACCTCTTACGTAACCTTACAAGAGATTTACTCCCACATGTAACAAAGAATATTTCACAAAACTTTATTAAATCTTTCATGAAAGGAAAGAAACCTTTCAAAAATATTTCAAAACAACGCGACTGCAAGTTGAAAATGTCCGCACCAGAAACTTGCAAAAGATTTCTTGAATTGTTATCAAAATCTTTTTTTGAAACTTTATATAACGTTTCACAAAACCTTTCAAGAAATGTTTTAAAAATATTGTCGCAAGAATTATGAAGTGACTTTTCAAATGTAGCTTACTCTGTTTAGAATATTTTAGAAATATTTTTATTGAATTTTTTATGAAACCTTTCAAAAATATTTCAAAAAAAGGTTGCTGCAAGTTGAAAATGTCCGCGCCAGAAACTTACAAAAGATTTCTTGAATTGTTATCAAAATCTTTTTTTGAAACTTTATATAACGTTTCACAAAACCTTTCAAGAAATGTTTTAAAAATATTGTCGCAAGAATTATGAAGTGACTTTTCAAATGTAGCTTACTCTGTTTAGAATATTTTAGAAATATTTTTATTGAATTTTTTATGAAACCTTTCAAAAATATTTCAAAAAAAGGTTGCTGCAAGTTGAAAATGTCCGCGCCAGAAACTTACAAAAGATTTCTTGAAATGTTATCAAAATATTATTTGCAATCTTCATAGAATTTTACAAAAACTTTCAAGAAGTGTTTTAAATATATTGCAGCACGAATTTAACACTGATTTTAGAAACTTCATGTAATCTTTTTAAAATGTTTCTGAATAATTTTTTTTCAAATATTTAATGAAACATTTTGACCATATTTCTGAAAATGATTGCTGCAAGTTGAAAACGTCCACGTCAAGAACTTGCAAAAGATTTTTTGAAATGTTTTAGAAATATTTTTTTATTTTTTTATAAAACTAGGGGCTTCGCCCCTGCGCGCTTCGCGCGCCAACCCCATCTCGGCGCTACGCGCCTCACTATTTCCTTACGTATTGTCTAGTCGGTTGTTTCCGATCAACCCGACACTGCTATTGGCTCCCTATGTAGGTCTGCTCAGATTATTTTCGTAAACGAATCCACTCACATGTACAAAACTCCCGATGCCATGCAACCCCAATTGCATCCGGCGACTTATTTTGCTATAGTTATTATTTTCAGATTTTTTTACGTATATCTACGTATAGAGTTATAGAGTCTACTGCGTCTGGTTTATAAGTACAAATAATTGATATCAATTCTTTGTTTTTTTAAATAAATTTATTTAACATTTTTCACTTTAAATTTAGTTCGAAGTTGACTTCGAATTTCATTGATTGATGAAAAATTTCGATATTCGCTTTCGCTCGTCTGAGCTCAGAGTAGATTCAATTGTTTATTTGCGAGTTTCCCCAGAAACTATTTTCGCCCGAGTCAGTTCCCGTTTTCGTGAAGAAGAATCGAACATTTCTTTAGAGCTCCTCAGAGCTATTCATGAGGTTTGTGAGGATTGGTTGATAAAACAAACCTTTTTTTCTTTATCAGCTCCGATCTTGGTTATTAATGCAGAAGCTACGGCTGATCAAGTTTTTAGAGATCTTTGTACTTTCTTGACATGCGTAGGTTAACCTATACTTACTTTATGAAGGAATAAAGCTAATTAAATGAAAGACAAAAAAAAAGTAAAATAGATTTTCTATATTGAAATAACACAAAGATTACATGAAATTGTGTTTCAAAAATTGCTTTCTTGCAATCATTATTTTGTACAGCTGGTCTCCATTTTGTAGGTTCGTAGGCCTCTTGGCTTTTTTGCGGGGTAACGCTTTATTAGTTGAAATCGGGTTTCGGTCAGTTTGATTTTCTGCGTTGTACCTAATGCTTAGTTGGAATCGGGTTTCGGTCAACTTGATCTTCTGCGTTGTACCTAACAATCGCCCCGAGCGTTGCCCTATAATTAAAATTGAATGATTTTTAAGATAGGCTTGATTTTTTATGGAATTATAATTGAATTATTTTTCATTAATTAACAAACTTTTCAACGAGCTTACATTCGTTGTCATCAAGGCGAAGCAAGATGCGGGCACAGTTCCTTGAACCGTTAAGATCCCATTGCGCGGACCGATGTTGAGCCGTGAATATGTACTTTCTTCGGTCCGCGCAATGGGATCTTAACGGTCTAAGGAGCTTCGCCTATCTTGCTTCGCCTTCATGGTAACGAATGTAAGCTCTGAAAAGGTTATTAATTAATGAGAAATAATTCAATTCTATTTCGAAAGACCCGTAAAAGAACAAGCCTATCTTAAAAATCATTCTCTTTTAATTATAGGGCAACGCTCGGGGCGATTGTTAGGTACAACGCAGAAGATCAAGTTGACCGAAACCCGATTCCAACTAAGCATTAGGTGCAACGTAGAAAATCAAACTGACAAAATGGAGACCAGTAGCACAAAATAATAATTGTAGGAAAGCAAATTTTGAAACACAATCTCTTCTTCTTTTACGGGTCTTTCAAAATAGAATTGAATTATTTCTCAATAGTTAATAAACTTTTTAAAGAGCTTACATTCGTTGCCATCAAGGCGGAGCAAGATGAGCGCAGCTCCTTGGAACGTTGAGATCCCATTGTGCGGATCGATGTTGAGCCGTGAATGTGGAGCCCTGGTCACATATTTTCTTCGGGCTCTCGGTCGGTTACCGTTTTTCTTCAAACGGCGTAGGCTTGTTGGCTTGTTCTTTTATGGATCTTTCAAAATAGAATTGAATTATTTTTCATTGATTAACAAACTTCTCAAAGAGCTTACATTCGTTGCCGTCAAGGCGGAGCAAGATGCGGGCGCAGCTCCTTGGACCGTTGAGATCCCATTGTGCGGACTGATGTTGAGCTGTGAATACGGAGTCCTGGTCACGTACCTCCTTCGGGCTCTCAGTCGATTATCATTTTTCTTTGAACGATGTCGAGTTGCTGCACACATTATTGACCAATATTTAGAAGGGCTCTTGAGGGAATTGAAGAGTTGTGCAATTGCGTAATTGATTAGTCGAGGAGTTGAGGAGTTGGGGAGTATAGGATAGGCCCCGGCCGGCGTGCGTGCCGGCCGGAGAACAACAACGAACTGATGTTTTCAATAATTGAAGTTGTTTGTTTTGTATTGGTCTTTTGTTTTTCCATGAGTTTTGTTTCTTTCTAGAAACTTCTTCTTTTGAATCGAGTTTTGTGTTGGATAGGCTTTACATATAGATGTACTGTGTCTGGTTTAAAATGTACAAATAATTGATATCAATCCTTTTTTCTTTTCAAATAAATTTATTTTACATTTTTTACTTGAAATTTAGTTCGAAGTTGACCTCTTTCGTTTTTGGGACTTCGGGATGTTTTTGCTGTGGAATGATGAATTTTTTATCATTTTCTTTACATTTCCTTGTATAATTTTCATTTACCATACATAGACGGACCACTCTTCGTCGTCCGTCTCAAGCAACAGCTCCTCCTCTGCTGCTTCTGCTGCTGCGCACAGCAGATCATCCAATCCGTCATCTTGTTTTGGTAAAATAGGCGTTAAATTATTTGCTTAGAGACTCATACGTGTTTGACTGTATTTTCAAATGTCGATATTTTTTTCTTTTTTTGACAAATGATTGTATATAAGTAATTATTTTTCCATTTTTAATGGCTAGCTGTAGAATTCACTGGTAATGATTCTCAAAAAGTGTCCGGCTCTTTGGTCTGCCGAGTTGAATTTGGATTTACATACTATTATATTATATCGATATGCTTCACCTGGTATTTTCTCGCTCGACCGCTGCAAAACCTCGTCGCTGTCCTGTTTCGAGAAATTTTCATTAATTTTATCATACTGCTTACTTTGCTCTTTATTCATTCATATTTCCAATGATATACTTACTTTGTTCGGCATGTTTGATTTAATTTATCTGTTTACAAAACAAAATATCACTAAACTGGGTAGCGCTCACCTATTCTTATTTTTTTGCTTCTTTTTATTGGCTACGGTGTTTCATTTGAACTGTCAAATGTCGGAATATAATTATTTGTAATTAATTTTGTTGTTGCATGTATAGGTATAATAGATATGTACTTATATATTTCTTTTATTTATCTAGAAATTTAATATGGTATGAATATCGTAGAAATATTTGCAATTTTACATCAACAAATTTGTACTTTTATCATTTTTTTATTTCTGATAATTTACATTTTTTTCTCACCTTCAACTCAGTCAATACATCTTTATATCTTTTTTCTAATCTTACTATTTGTTTCCTAATTTCATATGCTAACTTTTATTTTTTCACAAGTTTCTATTTCATTGTATGCGTTTCGGCTTTTTCACCAAATGACCGACACGTGTGAATTTACATCTGAATAATCACAAAATAAGAAAATACTCAGTGGAAATGATTTATGTATTTGAACATCCAATTACAAATCGCGATTGTTTAAATTTCCATACGTTGTGCTTTATTTCCTCTTTATCGTTTTATGCTGCTACCTATTTTTGCATCTTCTTGCTCCTCTTGGCTTTTCTTTCTGTTTTCTCTGTTGTCCATTTTTTCAGTGATTTTTATATTCTTGTTGGTTTTCCTTTCGTTGCTGATTCTGTATTCCTTTCATTTGTATTCTCTTCTCCTTTTTCTTTCACTTTCGCTTCTTTTCTCCTCTATACAGTACTTTTTTTTCCTTCTTCGTATGTGGTCCCGGTGGAGTTAGTAGAGGGGGTCAACCCCTCGGCCTCTCGAACTCCTATCACCTCCTGTGCATTTCTCTTTTAAGTTCATCCATGTTTATTTGTTCGTTTGTGGCCTTGATGAATATACATTATGCAGTATTTATTCAATAATTTCCTTGTACACAATGTTCTTGCATTTTCATTTTTTTTCAGTTGAATTTTTATACCTTTCTTCGACCTGCATCGTGACAATGCAACGTAGAGTTGACCATGTCCAAAGATTGGTCGGTCAATGAATATTCCCACGTGGTCAAAACTTTGTCCTTGTGATTTATTTATAGTTATTGCAAATGCCAACCTGACTGGAAACTGTCGCCTATGGAGGATAAATGGCATATCTGTGTCTCCCCGCGTATCTAATTTAATTCTTGGTATTTCTACTATTTGCCCTTTTCGCTCTCCGATTAGAAGTTCACCAATCAAAATTCTAGAGTGAATTTCTCTTACAACTAACCGTGTTCCATTGCATAAACCATCTGATATTGATAAATTTCGCAATGACATCACAATTTCTCCGACTTTCAGCTGTAGATTGTGTGGTGGTAAACCTGATGGCGTTAATCCATTTAAATACTCTATCGGATATCGCAGAGTAGCTTCTTCGTCAAGTGCTGCATCTGCAGTATCAATTCCTTGTAATGTTGCGTAATCTATGCTTTTTGATTCGAATATATTGCCATCCATTCTGCGTAGTATCTCTGTATTTAACTGATTAACTTCGACATTCAATGGAGCTAAGATGGCTCTGTTTGTTAATTCATCAAGTGGCAAATTTCTTGGATATAAATCGTCTATTAAATTGTTGCTTTGTATTTCTTTCTCTGGTACAAACAACTCCACTTCTCCATTACCTATATTAAGTAACCACTCTGAAAACTTTGCGGCATCCTCCTTTGCTCGCATATTTTTTTTCAAGCTTAATTTTTCAAATATACTCCAAAGTGTAGAGTATTTAATTGTTTCCTCTATTATTTGTTGTTTACCTCCTCGTTTCACAATGGGTAAAACTTGTCTGAAGTCTCCACCTAGTATTATAGTCTTCCCACCAAACGGTGATGCGTCTTCCATTATATCTTTTAACGTTCTGTCGATCAATTCTAAAGCAATTTTCGGTATCATCGAACATTCATCCCATATAAATACATCTATACTTTGTATTTTTTTCTTCATCGTTGCATTTGTGAAAATTGTTCCTTCCTTTTGCAGTGTCAATGGTAATCCAAATGTTTTGTGCGCGGTTGTGCCATATGGTAGTAAGATGGCTGCTATACCTGTCCAAGCAACACATGCAACATTTTTTTTTTCAGATTTCAACATGTAGTACAATGCGTTGTATAAAAATGTTTTTCCTGTTCCTCCTGATCCATCGATGTAAAAGCATTTTTCTTGCTTTCTATCAGTACTTTTGTTATTCATAATATTATCAAAAATTTGTGTATAAATTATTTTCTGATCGTTGTTTAATTGCTTCACCAGTTCATTGCCTTTCTTTGCAAAGGTTTCTATATTTTCCACTGTTATTTCTTCCGCTTCATTTTCGAAAATTATTTCCGGTATTGGTAAGTAAAAATCTGCACATGATCTTGCCTCATCTCTGAGAAGATGCTCAATTGCACATAGTGCTCTATTTTCATGCTGATCCACGAAGTCTTCAGATAGTGCTTTCTTGTAAGTATTCCATAAATCTATCGCGTTCGATGGCATTTCACCGATTAAATACCACACAAAAAAATGACGTAACCGTTTCGGCATAAGTATTGAAACAGCTTCGTCGAATATTTTGAAAGCTTCGTCATTTGTCGCAGTTGAACCCATATCCACTGGAGCCTCTCTAAATGTATTCCATTCCTTCCCGTTTACAGTGCGTAAATCTATAAAACTCCTTGCATTTGTCGCATGTCCAAGGATTAGTTTGAGGTGAAATCTTTCGGAATCCCTTGATGAAACATTTGTCATTCTACTAACTACTTGACATGCATATTTTCTTTTTTTCCACGTTTTTGTTGCTTCTGGAAACGAATAGTAATCTGTCGTGTTCGCGTAAGTTGTATTTCTTGCCATTTCATCTATGCTGTTCAATTCAAACCATGCAATAAGATGGGTTCTCCACTTTTTTTCATTTGTAGCGGCTTCGACTTCTCTACCTCCCTCAAACGTTGCGTATTGCTGCCCCGGTAGGTGTACAGGTAAGCGTGTGACGGCATGACTTCGTCCATGCATTGGCAGTTCTAGTATACGCCAAGCTGCTTCCATCGGTCCTACGTAACGCGAATCTACATAATCCTGTATTTCGTTGATTATTGGCTGACCATCACTCTCGCTGTTTGAATCAGTTATCTGTACTCTTGCACGATCATGTCCCTTGTGGATGTACTTGAAGACATATTTAATAGCCATTATTGACGCACAATATTCTACGTTCATGTGGCAGTCGTACTTTGCAAGTAGGTATGGATTGTGAGGCACAACCATGCTGTTGTCTACTTGGATATTTCTTCCTTCCACGCGGTTGCGGTAATAATTTATGTCTGTATTTTTTCGTCTGCGATACTTTGGAAAACCGCCACCGCTTATATCAGTATTTTCCACTAAGTCTTTCGGAAATTTCTTTGAGCATGACTTCGTTACCGAATTCCAGCATGGTATTTTGGATGTGTGAGGGCCGTGTAGCATGTGTAATGTGACAGATTGATATAGTTGTTGATGTATTCGTTTGTCTGGTATTTCTGCAGATATAAAAATGTCAATTGCTTCTGGAGTCAAAAGTTTGTCATTGTTATTTAAGATAAATAGTATGTGAGCATGCGGTAAACCTCTTTTCTGAAATTCAACTGTGTATACGTATCCTTCAATCTTTCCAAATACTGAACCGCTTTCGATTTCCTTTAGTGCCTGTTGTAGCCGCATGTTGAATATTCGACAAGCTATTGTTGGAATGTCATTTACAGTAGTACCTGTAGGAAAATCTTTCAATACCGTACATATTTCCGGCCACTTAGGATTACATGTCATTGTAATAAATAAATCCGGTCGTCCAACTTTCCTTGTTATTGCCATTGCATCTTGGTACTGCTGTTGCATATGTCGCATGCTGCCGAAAAATGATGATGGTAAAATCATTTGGTTCCCAAGTCTTGTTCGATCCGACGTATTCGCTTCACTATTTGATATGTGATCAGTCATTCCTTTGTAAGATTCTACACGCAATTGCTTCTGATTATTTCTTAAAAACAATAAACGCTGCAATTCAATTGTGAGATATGCGTGAATCACATAGTGTTGTGTCAATCGTCCGCTCCGCAACAACTGATTCTGTGCTTCGCCTCGACGTAAGGCCAATCGATGTCCATAATATTGAACAGGAGAGATTTTCTTGTTTGTTCCTACGTGTTTCATATTATAGCTCCATCCTAAATCACCGCTCGGAAATAGTAATGGAAAAGTCATTGGATCAACGTGATGCGAATATCTCGGCACATATCCAACTGCACGGTCTTGTTTTGGAAATACTTGTACTTCTATATTTTCAGATACTGCCCCGTCATCTGAAACGATCAGAGCTGCTAGCTCACCACAAGTTGGCGCATTGTACCGCCGTCTATCGTCTTCCTTGAGTGCTATAAAGTTTAATCTCACCAGGCTTTCTCCCATAACAAATCGCTCGTACGTTGTTTTAAAATTTGCTGCATAAGGAATGATATCTATTATCAGTCTACCAATAATTTCTAACAGATTTGCTCTTCTTGCATCATTTTCTCTCAGCGCTAGCTGAGTTTGTACGTCGTAGATGTAAATTTGTCCATATCTCGGTCGGTTATTGTTTGCGGTCTCTAAACTTGTAGATATTTTGTAACTCACATCCCCGATTATTTTCATCACATATGGTCCTGAATTCCCCATATCTGCCACGGTACAATTAAATGATGCAAACGCAAACGCGTCATTATATGATCGTATATGTTGTCTGAAGTGTCTTGATACTTCGTCATTCCCTTCTCGCAGACGTTGAAGTACATCAGGATATTCCGTTAATGGTGGTAATGTTATTTTTCCTCCATGACAGCAATTATTTGCCACCCTTCCTGTTTCATATTTGAACCTTTCTGCATTGCAATGTTTACATTTTACGTTCATTTCACCCATGTGTAGTTGTTCTACATTTTTAAAAGTGCCTTTTTCAATATCCCCGTTGTAACGATGCTCAGCAATGATTGATTCACTGTTCATTGCTTCCACTCATTCTCTGTTTCTGTCTAATTCCAACCTGTCTCTGTTATCTTCTATTGTTTGGCTGAATACACACAGTTCCTTCTCCATCGATTTCAACGTATCACTGTCACTTAATATTTCATCACAAACATGAATTTCCGACACGTTATTCTTGCTTATAAGTCGTCGACACACGTTTTCGTCTGTCGTTTTATCTCGTTGTCTCTTGCTATCCACTTCAATTCCTTCTATGCTTGCTTTTCTTTTTTTCATCAATCTAAGCTTCCATTCGTTGGTTGAAAATTGGTGTTCCTTCTCTATTGGTATCGATCTATCTCCTTGACTTGCTGAATTATTTTTGCTACCGCTCTGCCCGTTATTCTCCAAAATCACCTTCTTCATATTATTTTTTTCTCTATATTTGCGTTGCTGTTCACTCCGCAAAACACGTCTTTCTTTTGTGGTTAACATAGATCCTGGTCGTCCTCTTGCCTGGTTATAGAAATATTTGTTTATTATTCTTCTCTGGCTTATTTGGTTATTCGCACTTACAATTTTATTTTCCTTTTTCTTTTGTGATACGTCCGACCATCCACCGTCTCCATCGCCTTGTCTGCTGGTTGAAACTCCTCCTTTCTGTTCGTTGGTTGAAAAGCCAGTATGATATTTTGTGTTCGCTTCCCTATATTTTCGCTGCTGTTCTCGCCGTCTAATTTTTCGCTCTTCTATGTCCATCACATTGGTTGGTCGTCCTCTTGATTTATTTTCCAAATCAATCATCACAATCGATTCTTCCAATTCTTCTACACCCTTCGTTGAATTATTTGTACTACCGCTCTGCCGGTTATTCTCCAAAATCACCTTCTTTATATTATTTTTTTCTCTATATTTGCGTTGCTGTTCATTCCGCAAAACACCTCCTTCTCTTGTGGCCAATATCGATCCTGGTTGTCCTCTTACCTAGTTATACGAATATTTGATGGATATTATTCTATGGCTTATTTGGTTCTTCGCACTTACAATTTTATTTTCCTCTTTCTTTTGTGATACTTCCGACCATCCACCATCTTCATCGCCTTGTCTGCTGCTTGAAACTCCTTCTTTCTCCATTGTCATCGTAAATCCGGGCTGTCCTTTTGACTGTTTGGTGATATATTTAGATTTACTATTATTTGATTGTTACTTTTCATACTTATTACTCACTATCTGAATTTTATTTTGGTTCTGCAAGACATCAAAGTGTCCACTGTCTCCGTCGCCGGTAAAGAGTAGTGAGAATTGTATTTCATTTTGTGATCCGATCCGGTGCGGATGAATTTGTTCTTCGCGATACACGATTAAACATATTTTAAAAATGTCCGCAGCTGCAGCTAATTCTGCTTCTCCCCCATATATTCCATTTTTCTTCATGTGTGATTTGTAATCACCAGGTGACCTAATCACAGCACCGTTTGACTCATTACCTGTAATAAAACCCGCAAATGTAGACCAATTATCCACTATATTTGAAACGATACTCAGTCTCACCTCTGCGTGTCGATCTTGAGTCCCGTATACACAATACGCCAACGCGCGAAAAAGACAATTCCCGTCGGGAATCATCTTGATAATTTTCATTTGCATTGTCATTTTTTGCGCGTCAGAAACAGATACCTATGAAGATATTTGTCATAAACAGCCGATGACAGCTGTCAAAGGGTTTCCTAGATGCTTTTTGTTTTGTTTTCGGGATCTCGGCCCACCGCCAACTTCATGCGTATACTATTGTTATTATAATCTTTTTTTTACTATTGTTATTATAATCTTTTTTTACTATTGTTATTATAATCTTTTTCTACGTTCATTTGTTTGAAACTTTTTTATTAGATAGAGAGATATGAAATGAAACATTTCCAGAAATGTTTGTAAAATACTGTAGCAAGGATTCTACACCAATGTTCAAAATCATGTGATCTTCCGGAAAATTTCCAGAAAGGTTTCTCAAAATTGTGTTTTTTAAGCCTTTCGGAATGACTTAAAAAAGTGACATAATAAATAAATGATTCATACAAAAGTTTATTACACCTCAATAAACGCTTTTATTACAAAAATTTTATAATTTCAAATCAACATTTCATTAACTTTCTAATTAATCTTGCACATAACTCAGGAACATTTGGTATTTAATACCAAAAATTGAAATAATTTTTAGATGAGGTTTAAGTAATCCAATATCTGTACTTGTTAATTAGGTTTTAACCTTAGATTTAGCATCATAAATAAACATTATTCTTCCGCATAACATTTGAAGAACTGTTAACTACGTTTTAAAAATAATCGATAAATTTATAGGAGACAAATATTATTTTGTGATTCTAACCTACTTCTTATTCTTATTTGCGTATAATGATCAGGCTTAATTTTCTAGTTTATTTTCAGAATGAGTTATACTTAAGTACCAAAATACCTAAGTACAATTTTTTTCATATTCTTCTTATAATTCATCATAGCATACTATTAACAGTGTCCATTGAGTTATAAGAAAATAACAGTGAAATAATTTATAATGATCTGTAAAAAAATATTAATATTCGGCTTAATGCGTTAGTAGTATACGGTCCAAAAAATGGTAATACTATAAAAAAAATTATCGAAATCAGCTAGAAAATTACGCCACATCACTGGAGTACATGCTTAATTATAATATTTGATAATCTTTGCTCTCCTTTTTTTGAACTAATTCTTACTTTAAATTCAAATTGAATAATCCAAATGTTGTATTTGAAATATTTAAAAATTCAGTTGAAAAAATATACATAATAGACCAGACATAAGAAATTCTTTTTCCTACATTTACTCAGTACAAAATTACCAATGAAACTGTGGCAGCTCTTCAGGCTGTCCATCAGGTGAACGGTTCAGGAGAACCGGCCGTCACTCCTCGAGGTTCCAGAGTCGCTACTCCGCTTCCCTCGCCTGTTCCCTCTCCTGTTCCCGTTCCCGCTGCTCAGGAGGTCCAACATCCAGGACGATCCCAGGATGTTCGTGACTCAAGGTCTGTGCCTTTTATTAGGGGGGTAAATGAACCCCCAATTTGTAGAACAAGAGTAAATAATGAGGTTGGTTTTTCCGAGCCTCTGTCTCAGGTTCAGCCTTGATATTCTCATTCAAGTCAATTGAATAATTCGAGATTTCCTGGGGTTGCTTGTCAGATTAACGAGAAACCCTTTTGTCCTTTAAAACCGCCAATTTTTGATAGAAAAATTCCATGGGCAGAGTATGAGCGTCAATTTAGCACAATAGCAAAGCATAATCAGTGGGACTCCGCCATGAGGGCCCACAGTCTTGCCTCTTGTCTTCGAAAGCCGGCTTTGAATGTTTTAACGGCATTGTCTGAGGAAGAAATTTCCGATTATGAAAAACTCAGCTCCGCGCTTAAATTAAGATACGGAAATGACCATCTGACAAAATTATATACAGCTCAATTACAGACCAGGAGACAAGGACGAGACGAAGACCTCGCGTCACTTAGCCAGGATATTGAAGGGCTTTCTTGTGTAGCTTTGCCAGACCACGAGCCGTCTCGTAACTTATTATCGACCCAAGCTTTTTTAAACGCAATTAGTGATCCGAAAATCAAAATGACCGTTGGCACATCGGGTCTCACTTCTCTGCGAGAGGCAACGGCCAAAGCCCTTGAGGTGAAGGCAATGCGAAAGCAATATTTTGGGATAAACGAGCTTCGTCGGGTTGAGGTGTCCAAAAGTACCTCAGAAAGACGAGGTTTTGAGCCCTCGGAAGAGTCAAAGCCTCAAAATTACAGAAGTAAGAATAACAATAATGATTTTAAAGAAAGAAATCGTGGTTCTTTTCAAGACCAGAAAAACAAACATGAAATTAAGAACGCGGTCATGACAAATCAAACCGACTCGACTTGTATATTTTGTGAAAAAATAGGACATGACGCCAACCTTTGTTTTCTGATTAAAAAAATTAATGGAGAACCGATGCAGAGTTCGAATCCGAATTCTTATAACTAGCGTAAGAAAGATATAGAAATAGGGGAAGCAAATCCTCAGTCGAGCTCTTCAACAGAAACTCGTCCAAGAAACTAATTTCGGATGATTTGTCGGGGCGAAAATCATCACAGATTGTTAACAGTGAGAGCCCTGTTGAGGAACACTTTTTAATTAGAAGTCTACGACAGTTTGGTCTTTACGCGCGCGGTACTGTAAATGGCGTCGGTTGTCTTTGGGCAATAGACACCGGCACGGAAGTGACCGTAGTTCGATCAGATCTCTTTGAATCCGATGACCAGATTGTTCCCTCTTTATCCCTGCGAACAGCCACTGGAGAGACGACCCCGGTTTTAAGACAGGTTACTGTCCAAATTAACCTTTTTGGGTGTATCGACTCTCCACATAAGGTTTTTATAGCAGATATAGAGGATGAAGGTATTTTGGGAATGGACTTTCTGACAGCCATAACTGTGTTATCTCGACCAAGAGAAATTCACTTGCTTCAAACAATCGCGAAATAACTCTTTGTACGAATAGGAATGGAATTTATTGGTCTCCTCCTAGAATTCGGGAAATAGAACTTTCAGAGGATGATTTTCAACAACACTTTCCTTCACATTTACAGAGCCTTGTTGCGAAATCTTCGATTTCGTTGAATCCAGCTCAGGTAGAATCGTTTGAATCTCTTTTGCTAGAATTTATGGATTCTTTCGCCAAAGATAGTGGTGATAAGGGCCGATGTACTTCTGTCAAGCACAAAATCGACGTCGGAGAGAGTTCAATAATAAAACAAGCTCCTCGGAGACTCGCTCTCAACGCCCGAAAAGAGGTGAAGAAGCTTGTGGAAGACATGTTAATGAACGATGTGATTGAACCATCGTCTAGTCCCTGGGCCTCACCAATCATCCTTGTTAACAAACGATTTTGTATCGATTACAGGAAGCTGAACGATATAACGAAGAAAGATTCTTACCCTCTACCCCGAATCGACGAGACACTCGACCTGATAGCTGGTGCAACTTGGTTCAGCACCATAGATCTTCAGAGCGGATACTGGCAGGTCGAAATGGGTCCTCTAGATGAAGAAAAAACAGCTTTTGTTACGGGTTTAGGAGGATTATGGCAGTTCAAGGTTATGCCGTTTGGTTTGAGTGATGACCCGGTTACCTTTGAACGAATGATGGAGGCTGTTCTCCATGGGCTCACTGGCAAAATATGCTTCGTCTATTTAGACGATATAATCGTTTTTGGCAAGAACTTTAAAGAAGAAGTTCAAAATCTCAGACAAGTCTTCGCTAGGCTGAAGCAAGCAGGCCTAAAAATGAGCCCGAAAAAATGCCATCTGTTCCAGAAAGAAGTAGGCTTCCTCGGACATACCGTCTCAGCACAAGGTGTGAAGACCGACCGATCCAAAATCAAGAAGGTTTCTTCTTGGCCGACGCCTAAGAATAAAGAACAAATTCGAAGCTTTTTAGGCCTTTGTACGTCTTACAGAAGATTTGTGAAAGGTTTCGCTAGTATAGCTAAACCTCTCTATCACTCGACCGGAATCAAGATTCCTTTTAAATGGACCGCGGAATGCGAAGAGGATTTCAAGAAATTAGAAGAAAATCTCATTTCTTCGCCGATTTTAGCTTATCCAGAGGTCAAACTTCCTTTTATTTTAGATACGGATGCCTCTCTTTCAGGAATGGGTGGGGTTCTGTCACAAATTCAGGGAGTTCAGGAGAGAGTGATAAGTTATTTCAGCAGAGTTTTGAGTGAAACTGAAAGGAATTATTGTGTCACTCGTAGAGAACTTTCAGCTGTTGTTAAGACCGTAGTACATTTTCATCATTATCTGTACGGTCGGAGATTTTTGATCCGTAGAAATCATGCTTCTCTTAGGTGGTTACTTTCGTTCAAATCTCCCGAAGGTCAGGTAGCTAGATGGTTAGAAAGGCTTGGACAGTACGATTTTGACATTCGACATCGAGCAGGAATTCATCACGGAAACGCCGATGCTCTCTCTCGAAGACCCTGCGAGGAAATGCCAGAGTGTAAACAGTGTGCACGATTAGAGAAGAACCGAGATCCCTCTTTTATAATACGGAAGATTTCTCTTGAAAATAACTTGGAGGAATGGAAAAAATCACAACAAGAGGACGACACTTTGACTCAAGTTGAGTCCTGGAAGAAAGCGGAAACTCGCCCGGACTGGCAGGATATATCTTTAGCCGAGCCAGATTTGAAAATTTATTGGGCTCAATGGGACTCAATCTTTTTAATTGATGGAATCTCATGCCGAAAATGGGAATCTGCAGACTTGAAAGAAATCAGGTGGCAACTTTTGGTCCCCAGGACACGAGTTCCGGAGATTCTGGCTCTTTAACATGATTCTCCTGCAGGCGGATACTTCGCTTCAAAGAAAACTCTGGGCAGAATTCGCAACTTCTACTTTCAGCCCCGTTGCTGGACGGACGTTGAAGATTGGTGTCGAAGATGTCGAATCTGCACGGCAAAGAAAGGATCTCGAACGAAAGGACAAAGCTCTCTTTAAATTTGGAACGTGGGAGCTCCATTTGAAAGGATAACGATGGACATTCTCGGACCTCTCCCGATAACCCATTCTGGAAATGAATATGCTCTGGTTATTGCTGATTATTTTACTAAGTGGCCTGAAGTAGTCCCTCTTGCTAATCAAGAAGCCTCCACTGTTGCACAGGCATTCGTTAAAGAGTTTATTTGGAGACACGGAGTTCCTCTAGAACTTCATACTGATTAAGGCCAAAATTTTGAGTCAACCTTAATGAAAGAGGTTACTCAGATTTTAGGGGTTAGAAAAACTCGTACGACTCCTTTGCATCCGCAATCTGACGGCATGATAGAGCGTCTGAATCGAACCTTGCTACAGTATTTGTCGTCGATTAATGTTATTCTTCGATATGAAGGTCACAACTCAAAACACTTTTTATAGTGTTTACGTTTCGGCCCTGATGGGGGCCCTCCTCAGAACAATCTATTTAAACATCTGTCACGAACAAAAATGAAATAATGTACAACTAGGTTTTAACAAAATTAAACATAGTGGTATAGATAATATGCAAGGATGTTTAAGCAAGTGTAAAAGAGAGGAATTACCTAGTATGGGATGACACTTCCAATTACATCGAATGCGTGTTGGTAATTAATGAATAAATAGAAACAGTAAAAACAATAAAAAACAAAAACCGAAACACACTGCGTTCGCGACAAGTAGTTCCCTAGAATTCATATTTGTTGTTAATTTTGATGAAATAAAATAAAACACACAGCCGTTATAGGTTGAATCCAGAGCACATTTGCACAAGTGGAACGTCCAGTGTGTAGTGGGGGGAGGTCGATATCGATAGTTATCAGAGCAAACGCGGAGTCAACGGGTTAAAAGGAAACCAAAATTTTGTTAAGGAGGTAAAATCGAGAGCAAGCTCAGTCGGTAATGGATAATTACAATGGTCGTATCACAGAGGTGTAAATATTACTCAGATGTTCTATGTCTTGTTTTCGGTTGACAGAATTGGGATGTGCAACAATATTGCACATTTCTAACAATAGCCTATTATAATACAACGGTTCAACGTCAATAATGCTGGCTTGAGAATAATTGAAGGAGTGGTCGAAATCGATGACATGTCTCGTCAGTGCAGTATAATTATCCTCGTGTTCATGGATATTGCGTTTATGGGAAGACTTTCTCTTGCATATGGGAAGACTTTGGCGGGGAAGCTGCGACGTTGGGCCACCATATCCAAGTCTCTGTTGAAGCTTAAAAAACCACCGCATTTTTCTTCTAAGCTGCAAGAAACCATCGATTTTACCTACCCATTTAAAATTCCCTAAGCTTATCTCGAACGGTATTAGTTTTGAACTGTCTAAGTCGCGTACTGTTAACCAACATAATGTACACAAATTTCAAAGGTCGTTACTCAATCTCGAGATTAGTGACGCTCACGCGACCATCATCAAATATCAAAATATTATGTTGTCGCTTGAGAACGATATTTTAATTGAATTACCTGTTGAAGTGTCAAAAAAATTCTTCGACACACAACACCTGAAATTGGAACCGGCTTTCAATGCTGACAAGGCGGCTAACATCAACAAGTTAGCTAATCTGATTAATAACAAGAAACGTCCCACTTCTAATCCAATTGACTCGACCTTTGAAAATTGGACCGTGAACCTTAGCAATACGGAAATTCCTGTCAATGTTACTGACGTGCTAAAAATGGGATTCAAATATGGCATTCCTTTTGAGCCTCACTGCATCCCAACCAACAAACTTATCTCTGATTTCGAATCAAAGATTTCCTTCATTCCTCCTGATCGCCGTAATACGGCCCGCCAAGATTTTACCAACACCATAAAAAAGTTCATCAACACCCCTTCTTCCCTTCACGCTGACAAGAATATCCTTCATAAAATTAAAGAAACTAAGATCTTTCAAAATAACAACCAGGACTTACTTTTCTTGAAGGCAGACAAGGGAAACACGACTGTTGTGATGAACAAACAAATGTACGAGGATAAAATGTTGCAACAACTCTCCAACAACAACTCTTACAAAGTTGTTAGATACAATCTTACCTGTACCTTGCAACAGGAAGTCAAAAAACTAACAACGGATTGGTCTTAAAGCAAACTCATCTATGATCAACTTAGACGTCAAATCGCAAAAACTGATTGCCTACCACCTAGAGCCTACGGGCTACCAAAAATTCACAAACCGGATACACCGGTAAGAATCATAGTTTCGTTCACTGATAGTCCGACTATCAATCTGGCTCGCTTCCTCAGTCAATGTATAGGTAACAACATCGTACCTCCCTTGTCACGTGTAAGAGATAGTTTTGCTCTGGTTAATGCTATTAGGGACTTTCGTCTCCCACCTGATCATATTTTAGTTTCGCTGGATGTTGTGTCTTTGTTTACAAATGTTCCACAAGATCTTGCAATCAACGCTGTTAAACAGCGTTCGCATCAGTTGGTGGACAAAATTCCGGCCTCACTTAACGAACTGTTAAAAGCATTGCACACATGTTTTAAGGCTGGCATATTCAAATTTAATCAGAACATATATGCTCAAACTTATGGTTTACCGATGGGCTCACCGCTCTCTCCAATTTTGTCGGATTTGGTTTTGGATGATCTTGAACAATATTGTCTCAACAAACTGGACTTCAAGCCTTCATTCTATTTCAGATATGTAGATGACATAATTACAGCTGTCCCTCCGGATAAAGTTGCAGAAATGCTATCTGTCTTCCACAGTTTTTATCCGAGACTACAATTTACCTCTGAATTAAAGTCTAATCACCGAATTAGCTTTTTAGATGTCCTGATCATCAATGATAACCAGCTCATCAAAACTGATTGGTTTCATAAGGCTACTTGGTCACAAAGGTATTTAAATTACCATTTTCACTATCCCAGATCCTACAAAATTGGAACGATTAATTGCTTGGTTGACAGAGCGATCCGACTCTCAAGTATGGAATTTCATAACAAAAATTTGTCCTTGATTCAGCAGGTACTAAGTAAAAACGACTATCCACCTCGCCTGCTCAACGAACATATACAGTTCAAATACGATTCCATCTTGTCATCGACCAGCCCCAACAATAATAACGATGCATCTACTGCACAAGCTAATCAAAAAAACTATATTTCTATCCCATACGTTGCGGGTTTGTTTGAGTCACTCAACAGAATATTCGTTAAGTATAAAATTCAATTTGTGGGTAAATGTGCACATGATCTATCCTCTATGTTTGATTCTGGTAAGGACCCCTTACCCCCGGGTATGCGTTCTTGTGTCGTTTACAAAATTCCCTGCAACCAATGCAACATGTCCTACATAGGCCAAACTAGTAGGCAACTACACACCAGGATAACCGAGCATAAACGCAATATCCATGAACACGAGGATAATTATACTGCACTGACGAGACATGTCATCGATTTCGACCACCCCTTCAATTATTCTCAAGCCAGCATTATTGACGTTGAACCGTTGTATTATAATAGGCTATTGTTAGAAATGTGCAATATTGTTGCACATCCTAATTCCGTCAACCGAAAACAAGACATAGAACATCTGAGTAATATTTACACCTCTGTGATACGACCATTGTAATTATCCATTACCGACTGAGCTTGCTCTCGATTTTGCCTCCTTAACAAAATTTTGGTTTCCTTTTAACCCGTTGACTCTGCGTTTGCTCTGATAACTATCGATATCGACCTCCCCCTCACTACACATTGGACGTTCCACTTGTGCAAATGTGCTCTGGATTCAACCTATAACGGCTGTGTGTTTTATTTTATTTCATCAAAATTAACAACAAATATGAATTCTAGGGAACTACGTGTCGCGAACGCAGTGTGTTTCGGTTTTTGTTTTTTATTGTTTTTATTGTTTCTATTCATTCATTAATTACCAACACGCATTCGATGTAATTGGAAGTGTCATCCCATACTAGGTAATTCCTCTCTTTTATACTTGCTTAAACATCCTTGCATATTATCTATACCACTATGTTTAATTTTGTTAAAACCTAGTTGTACATTATTTTATTTTTGTTCGTGACAAATGTTTAAATAAATTGTTCTGAGGAGGGCCCCCATCAGGGCCGAAACGTAAACACCATGAAAAGTGTTTTGAGTTGTGACCTTCATATCCAAGAATAACATTAATCAACAAATCATCAAGGTCAAGATAAATCGTCTTGATCAGTATTTGTCGTCCTTCGTAGAGCAGAATCAGAGAAACTGGGACTTCTGGATCCCTTTCTTCCTCTTATCTTACAGATCTACGATTCATGAGACGACGAAGCAGACGCCAGCCCTCATGCTTACTGGAGGAAATCTTCGACTTCCGTCAGATTTAGAGAAAGGCCCTGTTCCTGTGCAAAGACAGCATCAAACAGATTATGCCTTTTTATTACAACAACGTTTAGAAGAAATTCATCACGTTGCTAGGAGTAGAATTTCTATGGCTTCAGATAAATTAAAAACTCGTTATGATATTCGAGCCAGAGTTTTAAAATTTAATCCTGGAGATTCTGTCTGGCTCTTTCAACCCCGAAGACAGAAAGGACGATGTCCAAAACTACAAAGAAATTGGGAAGGCCCTTACTTAGTGGTTAACCGGATAAATGATGTTGCTTATAGAAACCGAAGATCTCCTCATTCGCGTTAGAAAGTGGTACACTTGGATCGTCTTGCTTCATTTAAAGAAGATCAACCTGGAACAGTCTCTTCAAGACCAGGAACATCCTTCGAGGTTAGATCTTCAGACGTACACCTTTGACGACTGTGATCGACTTGACCTTCTTTACAGTCGGTCATCAATTGGGAGAAGAATCTGCCTTTTGGAATTCATTTGAGTAAAACTCGATCGCTTACGATCATTATTGAAGGGAATATCGGATGCGGAAAAATAACTTTCACCAAGAGGTTTTCAGCAGATCGCCAGGTCTGTACACTTTTAGAACTTCTTGACGAATATCGAGACGTAGCTGGAATTAATCTCTTAAATTTTATATATCAGGACCCAGATCGTTATTGCTATTATTTTCAGCATTTCGCTCAGATGGTTATATTGGATAGACATCTTCAGACGACTTCATTGACTGTAAAGGTGATGGAAAGATCGATATTCAGTAGCAATTGTTTCGTAGAAGCTCGTCGAAGGTTAGGTAATTTTCGCGACTTCGAATCTCATTTATTGATGAAAAATTTCGATCTTCTCATTCGCTCGTCTGAGCTTAGAGTAGATTTGATTGTTCATTTGCGAGTTTCCCCCGAAACTTGTTTTGCTCGAGTAAGTTCCCGTTCTCGTGGGGAGGAATCGAGCATTTCTTCAGAGCTACTCAGAACTATTCATGAGGTTCGTGAAGATTGGCTAGTAAAACAAACCTTTTCTCATTTATCGGCTCCTGTTTTGGTTATCAATGCAGAATCCACAGCCGATCAAGTTTATTCTAGCTTCTGTCTTGCAAGGACACACGGACAAAGTTAAACCTTTGAATTTAATTTTTATTCCGAAAAATTTTTTAAATCAAATATTTACATTCACATAAATATTTAAACTGAGTGATTGGGAAATAAAAGGTAGTTTTAATAATTGTTTTTAGTTCAGCTTTCACAGCCTCGCATTTCTGACATCCTTCGGTTCGCTTCTCGATAAAGATTAAACTTTCTTTGCAACCTCTACAAGACGTGTTATCCTTAAGAAAGGTCACATGTAGGTCTACTTCATCACGCAGATGTTCGGGACTGGAATTTTCAAAGATTTTCAAAAATTAAAAACAAAAAAAAATTAATCAATAAGGAAGGGTCGTTTCTTGTGTTTGTTTTTCATTTACCTGTGGGTGAAACATGATGAGCAGAGGAAACCAATTCTTCCTTTTGCAATTTTTCCTTCGAAAAACCCGCAAGAAAACTCTTTCCATTTTTCTTGAAATTTGTTCTCCAACTTTTCCTCCGATAAGTTTTTGAAACTTGAAAAATCGAAAGTTTGAGCCAAAATTCCGGCGTTAATCGAATTATGAATTTGGGACATGTTTCTTCTAATAAAGATAACTCGATAATGATTTGTTATTTCTGGGTTATTAATCAACTCAAAATTTGTTTTCTTCGGTTGTTTTTTTCTAGAACCTTCTTCTCTGGAATCGAGTTTTGTGTCGGATAGGCTTTGGTTTCTTTTGAAATGTAAATAGAGCCACGATTATTTTTCGAGGTCAATGAGCGATTGCTTGATTTTCACATTTTATTAACCTTGAGTGTCAGTTTTGGTGAGCACTTTTTCAGGTTATTTGACACAGCCTTTTCCTTCCAATCTTTCCCGATTCCTGAGGATTACTGGTGGCCTTATTTTGAAGAAATACACAAAAATGATTCAGATAATATCGCTTCTTTTCTTTTGAATACATATTCAATTTATTTTATTCGTGCATTTTCCCAAATTCACTGAGTGAATTTAGTTATTATACCACCACTCACATTTGTCCTCTCAAACTCTATGGTGTGCTGTTTCTGAAGAAGACTAGGATCAGTCACCCATCTATTTCCCTGTTTGCTGTGTGAATTTTCAAAAAGGAATCTGCCTTTATCCTGTTTGGTCCTGGAATTTTTGGTTCCCGCCTCGATGTTTTCACCCGAACCTGTTTCGTTCGAACAATCCTTCATGAAGAGGATTCGATTTCTTTTCGACATCGATCTGGACCGTTGCTGATGACTTCAAATTCATGAAGCTACATAACACTTAACAACACTTACCGTTATAAAACAAGGCACATAAATTTTTGAAATTATTTAACGCTCAAATATCTGCTCAAGTCTTTCTGTGATTTACCTTGAGACTGTCGGCAAATGTCACATAGTAAAAAAGGGAGTCTTCGAATTTTTAGAGCCACAGCTCCAACTCACCTTAAGCACTGACTGCTAGATCACTTTTATAATTGTTTCATCTTTTCCGAGTCGGGACGACTCTTTTCCTCTGGGGGGAGTAGTGTTACAAAGGGTAAAATCACCCGTTTTGCCCCTTTTTAATGATCTAGTAGTCATCATAGATAAAAGACGTTTATAAACCTCTTATGTCTTTCAAAAGAATAAGCTTGCTGCGTCAACCAACATTATTTTAAAAACAGTCTTGTTTCAGACTTAAAACGAGAAACACATATCTTGCAATTAAAGCTTTTTCACGACATTTTATTTACGCCTTTGATTTTGGCTTGATAATCAAACTCACGGATCCATATTCATTTCCGTAACGTCTAAGAACGTTACAATATATATATGGGTCATTCCATGTCAATTCGACCAATCGTTGGAATCGACCACCTCGATTAGGCCGAATTTTAGTCAGGAGTTTTCTTTTATCCTATTACGAAGTTCTGCCGAAGGAAAAAAATTTGAGAAATTTTTCTCAAAAGATATAAAGAATTCAAAATTTCACAATTTTTCATATTTTTAAACTTATATTTTAAATATCTTGAAAAGTATTGCAAATTAATGAATGATTGATGGTTAATTCCAAACAGGAAACTTAGGGCTGTGAAAAGAAAAAATCGCGAAAAAAAATTTTGAAAAATTTGTGAAATTTTGAATTTTTAAAAGTTCTCAAAATTGACGCTCGACAATAAATTTTTGACTCAAATTTTTTTGTATATTACCTTGAACCAATCTTTAGAGATCCTGAAATTTTTGAAACAGTATTTTTTGATTTTTCCAAAATATGAATTTTTGAATTCTATTAAAAAAAAATTATTTTCTTGCAGAAGGTTTTTTCTCATTTTTATTTCAAATGTGTTTAGTAAATCGTGTGAGTTTGTAATTTTGAACCATTAAAACTTTATTTAGGGGCATAATGATGAGCAATAAAAACATTGATGATATTTTAGTGATCAATTTGGAAATCATACTCTTTGAGAAGATGACTGTGACACCTGTAATATCATTTGATGTTGAGAGTAATGAATAGAAGTGGTGACATCTTCGGATCAACGTATGAACCTCTGAAAATAAACGAAGTTAACCTTTCTATCTTCCAATAATAAAACAGTTATCATTCACAATAACAGTTCAAAAAAATTTCGCTTCAAATCCTGGACTGACAATAATTATTTAATCAAGACTTAAATTGGAGGCTATTATTTACCCAATATTTTAAGTGTGGAACTATTAAAAAATGAGTGATAGAAAGTACAAAATGTTCAATTGGATTATTCAAAAACGAAACATGTTCTGAGGAAAAATTTATAAATTGTAAAAATTTTTCTGATGAAGATCGGATTGCTCTAACTTTGAGAAGTGGTACAGACGTTAGTTTTATTTGTTCTAAACATGACAAACGGTATCGTATTAATTATACTTCAAACCAGAAAGCTTGTGCTGATCCCTTCAAATTTCATGACAGTACAGTTTGTAGATCTTCAAAACCAGTCAGTTTTAAGTTGTTTTAACAGTGTAAGGGTAGTGTACCTTCTGTTATACCCGGAAGTAAGCTATGTATTTCATGTACAAAGCAAGTTTATAGCAAATTACCAAAACCTCAAAGTGAAGTTTAAACATTTGAACAGACTGTTGTCCAATCATCGAAACTATCTCAAACACCGGACCAAAAAGGAACTCCACTACTCACTCAAAACTTCATGGACAAAAAAATGTCTTCTAATTTATCTGAAAATCTGCAGTTATCACATGTTACGACTTCAACATCTGAAATATGCAGCTCGACCAGTGAAACTTTTACACCTACTGAAATGCATCTCGATCGCCTCAATTTCCCTGCCAAAATCTTCAATTTGCCTCCTATTAAAAGGAAAGATCTAGATCGATCACATACATATGCTGAACGGAAATATCATGATATGACATCAAAACTGGAATCATACTTTGAACATCTTGTAAGAAACGATTCTGATAGTATGAGAAATAAACAATTGAACATTGACGATAATCCTGCATTAACTGGAAAAGAAATGATAATGCAGTTGAAAGAAAAATATAATAACTGCATGAAAGCAAGTGGAAAATTACAGAGTTTATCTTTTGTTCTTTCAAGTTGGTCAACAAAGAAAATTGTCAAAATTTTCGAAGCATCTACATACATGGTGAGAAAAGTAAAACAAAAAGTGAATGAAGACGGTATTTTATTCACCCCACAAATAAACAAAGGTCACTCTTTATCAAAAAGTACTTAAGAAAAAATTCAACAATTTTATCGAAACCAAGATGTAAGTAGAAAGTTAGTGGTATAGCAATGGGGGTTCTACTTACAGATTCCTGTTACCGACACTTACTGACATTCTCCCCAGACTCAAACCCTTTTCCGCGATGACGTCACAGTCTGCCGCACCGACTCGAGGTCAAAACCAGGCAACCTTACCGACAGTTGTATCGGTCGACGGTAAAATTCGCACTGCTTTATCAACAATTCTTATCGGCCGAAGGTCAAAATCGAGCTGTTTTACCGACAATCTTACCGACCGAAGGTCAAAGTCTTTATGCAGTGCTCGTCTGCCAACGGTAGAGGGTGCAGCGGGGGCGAGAACTTTTTTACCGTCCCGCATTCTTTTCCCACGATAGGACTGCTCATATGTGACATTGACCACTCGAAATTCCTTTCCCACGGTAGGACTGCTGATGTGTCACATCAACCACCCCCACATTCTTTTCCAACGTTATCAACCACGTGACATTCCAAAATAATTGTTCCGAAAATTGTTTTTTATCCACTCGGATATCGCTGATGTGTAACATCAACACCTTACATTCCTTTCCCACGTTATCAACCACGCGACATTCCAAAATTGATGGTTCTGAGAATTGTTTTTCACTTACTCGGATGCCTGTTTGACATCAACCACGTGACATTCTTTTTGGCTTGTAACTGTCATGTGAACTCAACGATGAATTTTGAACGGGTTCGGTCAAGACCAGAGTGCAAGGTCGACCGATAGCCGCGGTACATTCAGAGCCATGCATCTGCGGTGTTGGGTTACTATCGCTCTAAAAATGCGAAACATAACTCGGTTTGAGTACAGCTCGGTCAAGGATGGAGAGCAAGGTTGAATTTTACATAAGCTTCGTATTGAAAAAAATTCTCTCTTAAGAGCAAAGGTGAAGGTGAAGGTTTGAGAGTACTTCACGAATATTCTTCAAAAAACAGTTTTATTGAGTAGAATTTTTAGGGTACAGATGACAATTACTTCACAACGATAGTACAATAATTCTATTCAACAGTATCATAACCAGAATGATATATTCGCCAGAAATGCGGGACCGTTCTTCAAGATGCTTCTGCGCAGAAACACAAATCGTACACCCTCGCTATCCAAACGGTATGATGATTTTGTTGCCAATTTTGAAGTATCAAAACGTTTTGTGCTGCACAAATTGCGTTGGGTATTGTATGAACGTCGCATCGCAGAGACACAGCTAAAGTTTTTTGCAAGGTTTGAAGCGACGGACAGTCATATTCCAGCATATCGATGATTCGAACCTTCGGGAAAATTTTCAGCAACCGATCTCGTTTTTCATCTCCTTTTACGTACACGGTTTTAGCTTTGCACAGCCTGTCTTCAATGGTCCACTCAACTTCCTCAAACGGTATGGCTCCAAGGTGAACCGCGAAAATCGCGTTCTAACCAAGAATTTTGGCTTTTGTATTTGATGTCCAGACAATCCCTTTCGTGAGGTGGCTTGAAGAAAAACATTGATAGAGATGCTTCGGAGTAGATTGAAATTGTAGCCAATTCTTCCAATGTGAAGGTATTGTTAAAAGGTCTACGAAAGCCTTGTATATCAACGATGAACTCCATCTTTGAACTGTGTTAGATGGTGGGAACGGGTCAGCTTTTATACGAACTTTTTGACCCCACCACTGAGCGGGTTGTATCCGACAATACGATCGTGAGCAATCAAGCGGTACGCCAATGTTTCAGCAGATAAGTTGGCTTCAGCTTCAAATTCAAGACAGATGTCGACAGGTCCGTACTTCAAAGATTCGTTTTGGTTTGAACAGTCGATAACGAATCAGGGGACGTCTCGAAGGAATTCACTCTTTGTCAGCAACGGCTCGGGGTTCTTGTCGTAGTAGGTAGCTTGGAAGTTTGCGTACATCTCGTACAGGAGCGCGTACAGGTTACGATTCATGTTAAGGTTCAGGTTACCGTACGGATAAGATTGAGAGTTTGAAAATAGCTTCACGTCCGTGATATTGCAATGATCGAAGTGACTTGCGTTCTTGCCGGTCTTGTTCTTTCGACTTGTTTGGGAACCCAAAATGACGTAACGAGGTTTTTCAAGCCGAGTGGAAGTTTTCACAGTCCAAACGTGTTTCGATGTTGTGGGAAGTAAAGGATATTCGTACAATTCCCAACTGCGGAAGCTCATCGAAATAGGCGGATCTCTCTGAATAAAATTTAGTAGGTCAACTTTTTTCTGATCCGCGAGTTTCAAATACGGTATTAGCCATTTCACCGCATTGATCGTAATTTTGAATTCCTCCTCATGAGTCTGCATGATTGCGTTGACGTCAGTTTTTGATCCCGTCAGAATTAACTCATGTTTAGCGTTGACAACGATCTTGCGGTAGTCTTCGGTGAAACTCAGTATCATGCTGAGCGGTATCAGTACGTCAAAATTACCCTCGGCATCGGTTGATTTTTTCCTCTTTTCTACATCAAGCCATCCAGTGTTCTCCATCAGACAAGTCTGACCAGGGTGCAGGGAAGCGTAACCCTTCATGAAACTTGTCAAGCCAACGTTCTTGCTTCTATCAATCTCAACTGCATTAATTTCGTAGCGAATTTCTTCAAACACATAACAGATCGCGTTGTTCACGAGCTGTGTGTTCACAGTAGCTGTACCATCAGGTTTGAGGAGTAGTCCATGGATATGAACCGAACTATCGCTGGGTAATATGCTTAAATCCTGATACTGAACGGTGATTCTAATTTCATCGCTGTTGTTGAAAGTTGACGAGGCGTGAGGCTTGCGAGCGTGAATCTCGTAATGCGCAATGGATTCGTCAAGGACGACTGGTGTTTGAATGTTTAAGATTTCTTCCTCCATGGTACGTAGCAGATGATGAAACAGCAAAATCGGATTTTGAGTTGTCGGAAATTCCTCTTCCAATAGTGGTCAGTTTCAGACCCAGGGCTATCAGGAACTCCACGTTTTGAGGTATGAACGGTTCGAGAATCGATCGATGACTGACTTGATCGGGGCATGCCGACTTACTAATATACCTACTCTTTGACAGTCTGTTATATACAATTCCCACCGTTTATTGCGATTTGATATGTAGTCTCACAGTAATAACCTCTCCACAAAAATCAACCAGGTCTCCGTCTTGATCCACCAACCGAAGCTGAACGTGATCTATGGTCCTGACGGTGATCGGAAGGTAAATGACGTGCGACGGTCCTTCCACGATCTTATATCCTGGTGGGACAGTCTAGAAAAACTCGTGAATAGTGTGTACTTTGTGTCCATTGACCCAGGCGCCCATCGTCATGCTACATTCGACTTGCAACGCTTTGACCTTGAGTATAGTTACAGGCACGTCTGATTCGTAAATTTTATCGACCTCCGATACACGTGGTGTGAATCCCAAAAGTTTAGCAATGCAATCATTCGGCTCAAAGTTAATCGTGTGGTTGCATGTGATTTCGATGCGAGATGTGTTATTGTTGGGTTTGATGGCGAGCCTGATGTCTGTATTTCTTAGCACGTTTTGAAGATACTTCTCTATGTCCTCAATCTCGTAACTGCCGGTAGGTATGGTGATCATTTTATAAGCTACGTGAATCTTATTGTGACCACCATCAAAATTGGGAATTGAATCAAAGGTGAACAATTCGACCAAGGCAAGAGCATAACTTCTATCTCGAGCAATTTTGATCGGTGGAAAATATTGTGCCCCAAGAATAGAAGAGGTTCCCGAAATCGTGAACGTTAACGAATCATCCATGACTGCGAGTGGTAGACTGACTTTGATGGATCACACACCATGTTTTTATAGCTCACCACTCAGAAATTTCAGACACAAGTGTCCGCATACAAATGTATCATAATCCTGGTACCTTTCATGATTGTATTTAACATTACCAACGCTGAGGTATTTTATGAGGTCTGAGGGTGGTTGAAGTTTGCCGAAACTGTCAAAGTAATCGATATTATTGTCGCGTTTCTTATATGCAACCCAGTGTGTTCCCAGACCGTCTTTATCGTCAAGGTTGATTATAGCTGACTCGTTTTTTTGTGGACTGTTTTCGAGCATTTCGTTTCTCATGAAAACACCGCGGAAATGCGGAACCTCAAAAATTTTTGCATATTTTACCGAGTCACAATCAGTAAACGCTCGACGTGGTAGCATCGCGTCCAGTTTTTTGAAAGATGAAGAACAAGACCTGTTTTGTACGGATTCATATGAAGCCTTTTGCCCAACGCGATAGCTTCCATAGTTTTGTTGTGTCGCTTGCTCTCTCCCAGTTCTCGTCCAGCAGCACTTGCATCGTTCACAGCTTTCGCCATACCTGCTGCACCACCGGCTAACGCGCCTGTAGCACTAAGTCCAGCGAGAATAGGAATCAGAAACGGTAAACAACTACCGACTTTTGAAGGTACTGGTAGGATGCGAGGTGTACGCACTCTACATTTATCACCCGCTTCTTTAACGGCGTTCTCAGCTCCCTTTAGTGCAGATTATATAGCTACTTTTGCTTTGTGCTTGGAACCATAGAACGTTTCGCAGTATTTATAATTTTTTTCAAGGTCACATTTTTTGATTTTCGAATTCCCATTTCGAGTTTTGATTTTACTTTCATTGCAGTTATTATAGCTGTTGCCCAAGCGGCTGCCTTCTCACTCAAATTCACGTGACTTGCGAGAACCGATCTCCAAGTTCTCTCAGCCAACACCCTGTTAGCCTCGATTTTAACTTCAAGATTTCGACGATTCTGCGAGTAAGCAATGTCGTGGTCCTTGCAAGCTGCGTCAAGAAGATTGATTCCCGGATCACCCCGCGCAGGTCTCTTTGTCAATTTTGTACCAGGCCCACACTATTGATAACAAGGTACATGCAATTTGACTGGAAGGCTGTTGATGATTTTATTCACCGGACCCTTGCCACGGTGTTGCCGCCTGCTGCTTCGTTCACCCCTGTACGCAATCATGTTCGTGCGTTAACTGAAGAAAAGTGCTTTAAAACGAGATATTAATAGCAAATCCGATCAGTCATGTCCGAGATGCGGTTCGAGAAACAACCTTCTAAGCTTCCCGTGATGAATTTTGACAAACTTTAGGAGCAAAATGCCAAATGGCACGAACGGCATGGTGAATTTCTCCCGAATAGTGTACGTGTCATATTCTGTGGACCGTCGAATTGTGGTGAAACTAATGCGTTGCTCACACTTTCAACCCATCCCAACGGACTCGGATTTAAAAATATCGACATCTACTCGAAATCTCTCAACCAACCTAAATACCAATTGTTGAAGCAATTGTTGGACTATGTTGAGAATACGGAGTATTTTGCGTTTACCGAGCGTGAGCACGTGATTACACCGGAAGAAGCAAGGCCCAACTCAATAATGATATTTGACGATGTAGCGTGCGAGAAGCAGGACAATATGAGAGCTCACTTTTGCATGGGTAGACATCACGACGTTGACTGTTTCTATCTTTGTCAGACGTACGCGCGTATTCCCAAACATCTCGTGCGCGACAACGTGAACTTACTCGTGTTATCCAAACAAGACGACATGAACCTCAGACACGTATACAACGACCATGTCAACACCGGCATGTCTTACACAGAGTTCAAAAGTGTGTGCTCTGCATGCGGGAACGGTGAGAAGTTCGGGTTTCTGGTGATCGACAAAGACAGTGAGCTCAACGAAGGACGATACAGGAGGGGATTCGATTCTTTTGTTAGCCTGGAGTAGAGATGAAATATAACGTTTTAGAGCAAGAGACGCAGTAGCGTGCAGACTTAGTCGCGTCAAAATGCAAAGCTCTGAAATTTCCAAGCACAAAGATGTCCTACATCAGATCGCTCAAGTAAGTGCTGCGATTCGACGAAAACACAGATTGCTCAAGTCGAGCAAGTAATCCACGACTCAGAAATCAAGTAACGTTTTCAAACCAGTAGTGACTCCGCTGCAAGAACTGGTGAATGGTACGAAAAATTTTGATCCTGTAAAACAAAAGGTGAAAGAAATTAAATATGAAATAAAGCAGATGAGAAATGAAACGAAAATGGAACTGTCTCGGAAATGGACGATTCCTTTGCTTCGGCAGGAGATGACACAAACGTAGAAACACCGGTCGAGAAAATTGAGGATGAGTATTTTGCACTGATGAGAGATGCGAAGACAAAAGGTGAATTGGACAACGTGTACGGTGTATGCAACCTCTCTGACGGACCGATGATTGGTGGTTCGTTGATATCTTTTGAGAGTGACTACATTCGTATTGGCGATACGCTTTACCCGAAAATGAAGGGTTTGCTGGAACTTTTGTTCAAAAAGAAGCCCGACGGTTCTTCTGTGAGTGCCGGAGATCGGAAAAATTTTAAAAACATAATCCTCGCAACGAACGCACATAAAAAGTATTACTCATCCGATGGGGCTGTTCGGAACGATAACAGTTACAAATTTCAAAATGTCATTGTCGAATTAATGGATTATTCCCCATCACCTCGCCGAAGGAGTGAAGGTCTACTTCCGCAAGCTATGATCACTCGACAAGGTGTCGAAACGGAATACGTTTTTCGGGATAATCCAAACGAGTTAGTGGGGCGTCTTTGTTTACTCCTGGCATCTTAGGCAGCGTGAAATCCGAGTCACAATAACGAAATAATCTCCATAATCAAAGAGCCACGCGAAGCAGGAATCATTTATTAGGCAGTTCCCATCGTTTTTGCATTCATTACCGAGATAAGCATCGACGTGTTTTGACGGCATCTGGATGAAAACACGGCCGCGAGCACTCGCGGTCCTCCGGGTGTCGGATTTCAAATAACAGCGATTGGGCATTACGATATATGGAACAAGAGACTGTGCAACGTCGCAGATCCCGCAGAGCCGAACAATGCTGTAACGTTAAAAATCTTGAGACGAAAATTCAACGTGCTGCAAAAATAAATCGACAACCTCGATCAAATGATCAAAGCTTTAGAGCTCACCACGGAGAAAGCCTTGGATACCTTTTACACAGACTTTCAAACAGGCAGAGGTCTGCCGATTTAAAACGCTGGTAACATTTCTCAATTGGACACCTGAATAAGAGCGTTGGAATATGAACGAGGAAAAGCAAGCACTGGTGACAGAACTGCACAAGTCTGCACGCCGGAATAACCCGCGTCGACGTGTAGACGTGCGCGGCATCGACAAGACCTGACAGGCGGATCTTGTTGATATGACGTCATACGCAGGATAAGACAAAGGCTATAAATACATGCTCACAGTCATTGATATCTTTTCAAAGTATGCGTGGGCTATACCGATAAAGAGCAAGTCTGGAGATGATGTTACAAAGGCAATGGAATCTGTTTTTGTTCAAGGACGGGTGCCGAAAAATTTACGCGTCGACAGCGGAACGGAATTTCACAACTTGAAATTTGAATCGCTTATGACACGCTACGGAATCAAACCTTACTCCACGTACAGTAATTTAAAGGCTTCGATCTGTGAACGTTTTAATCGGACGCTGAAAGGTAAAATGTGGACAAGGTTCAACATGCAAGGAAGTCACAAGTGGCTCTATATCTTATCTGATTTGGTTTTGGCTCACAACAACGCCAAACACCGAACCATAAGAATGAAACCGTCGGATGTCACCGTTGCAAACAAGAGGCTGTTATTACGTAAGGCGTACGGAGGGCTTCAAGCGATACCTCCCATATCGGCAAAATTCAAATCCGGTGACAAAGTTCGAATCAACAAATTCAAAAATGTCTCCGAGAAAAGTTACACTCACAATTGGACGACTGAAATATTTACGATAAGTCGAGTGGAAAATACTCATCCTGTGACGTACAAGCTCAAAGACCACCGGGATCAACCCGTCGGTGGTGGTTTCTAAGAACAAGAGCTCCTCAAGGTTGAACATTCGGATATCTATCTGGTGGAGAAGGTGCTCAAGAAGCGTGGAAGAAAAATATACGTTAAATGGTTAGGTTTTGACAATACACACAATAGTTGGATAAACGAATCGGACATGTAACATTTGAATGAATGAATTTTTTTGTAAAATACGTATGTGTCTCTTGATTCTATACCCGACACATAACAATTATGCATCTTTATTTTTTAGACAATCGACAGACATATGCATCGTTTTACAAATTTATATATTCCGGAGCGTTCTTATTCACTATCCTACATAATAATATTTCATACATCATGGTACAGGTATAAATTACAAAGCCAAGGTGCAGGCTTGTAGCCCCACGGAAGCATGTCGGTTATGTTTCGAAACACGATCCGCTTGTCGTCATTCCAGCTCAGCGCCACTTTCTGCTGTTCTACGGTGTATACCTCGTGCTTTCAACTTAATATCAAATGCTGATTTGTAGACAAATTTTCACGGTCCAAAACACATTTCAAATAATTGTTGAAAGTCATTTCTCTCAACGCTGATCACTTGACATCTTTGGCACGTTTACAGTCTTTCTCATCTCTCAAGACTCGGAATGCGTACAATTTAGCTCATCATCCTACAAATTCTAGCATTATTTTTTCGTTATTCTCATCTTTCATCAAACCGAGAACTTTCATGTTCCCTACAGGCAATCCATGAACGTTGCCAAGCGGATAATCAGCGTATCGAATTTATGCAAGTCCTCCTTCATATGTTCGTATATGTCGGGGACGGTAAAATTGTAAATCAAACTGTCGGTATCCGTGTACATTAATTCTGCTCGGTTGCCAAATTTCCGTTCAATATAATCATAATGAAAATCGTAGATATATGTTTTAGCCAGATCCATGATGGAGAAACCTGCATTCAGCGGTTTATTCAACTTGACTTCCGTCTTACTCATTTCGACGATAATTATATCTTTGTCGAAAACGGTGCAGCTGTGAAAATTGGGTCTGGCTATAGTAGCTCTAGCACCGTATCTTCCATCCCATTTCGTGGTTAGCCTGACATCTCTATACTTCCTAACATTTTCCATTGTTTAGCCAAAAACTGCGTTGTTCATCAGTATATAAAAATTTTTCTCGAATTCGCTGAGATTTTTTGCGCAAATCGGTATTCAAATCCATTATTTTTTGATCCACCGGGTCTGTCTCAATTTGAGGACTCTGTGAATTTTGAGTAATTTTGAGCCTAATTGTGAGCATTGTTTCAAAGCGCTACAGCGAACGACGAATTTTTACTATTCGAGATCGTAGGTATATAGTGCTCCAGACACAGTGGTAAATCCTTATGAATTTCAAGCAGTTCCTCAGGATATTCCAAATCCACCTCCAGTGTGTAACCAAACTCCGCATCGTCCGAGATGGTAAGAACGTCGTATTATCTGAAGTCTGATACCCATTCGAAGGAACTGTATGGCAGAGCGAAGCTCAACGTTAAAGTACATGAGATAAGATTCTTCGACCTCAGGATCGAATGCCTCCCCCATGTACCTGTTGTCAGCCTTTGCGTATCTGTTAGAGCACTGTGACACACCACAACGAATACCTTTTCCGATTGTGACGGGTTTTGAGTCCGCACGAATAATATGGGGGGGGAGACAATTAGAGACGGGGCGGATATAATTGGTAAAACTTGATGTGTATATTTGAGCAAAAGGGGCCGACTTAAACTAAGAAAATTACAAAGGGTTGTACACTCGAACGGGGGCTGATCACGCCTCAGCCCTTAGCGTTTCTTAATACTAACTTACAGGTAAGCGCGCGGGGGGGGGGGGAAGAGTGGGTGAGGTGCCGGGGAGTGTGAAGTCGGGAGGGTTGGTATTGCGAGGGGATGGGGTGGTGTAGCGTGACGTGGAGTGTGAGGTAGAAAGGGTCGGTATTGCGAGGGGAGGAGCAGATCGGCGGTATAATGCAGGCTGACCTGGTGTCGTTGGCGTGTGTGTGTAACGGTGTTGAGTGGGGCGTCTGTGTTCCCGGTCTCGTCGTTCTCTCTCTCTTTTTCTCTCGTTCTATCTCTCTCTTCCTCGTTCTTTCTCTCTCTTCCTCGTTCTTTCTCTGGTCACGTCTATCCTGCAGGTAGGGTGCTGTCGTACTGAATCTGGCGCTCGGCTCTGCCGAGCGTCGGGGGGGCTTCGGTGATGTTCGGGTCTTTCCCGACGGGACAGGGCTCACCCGTTCGGCTCTTCCCCGCGGGTTTGGGGTTTGTTGTGACTTGCACTCTAGGTGCAACGTCACACGATAAACATAACCATATTCATGTCGGTGAGAAACTCAAGCTCGATGTCGGTACACTTTAACATCGCATCTAACGACAGACCTGGCGCGGTGTGATAATGTAACGACTGGCTGGCGTACCGACACCGAGAGTTCGGCGCGTGCCCCCAAATATTGTGCTTGGTGGTGACAAGCCCAAATCTCACTACCCACTCGATAACCCCACCACATACCGGTAATCCAATCAAATCGCACGATTTACCGTACCCCTTCTTCAGGGGACGCGGCCAATATATATATGGGCTATTCCGCGTCAACCGGATCAGTCATCTCTCAGATATTTTTTTAATTTGGCATGTGGATTGTGTAAGGGGAGTTAGATTTTTGTGCCAAAGCGCGAATCTCATAATGCAAAATTCGATTTTTTATTAACAATAACAAATTAGACTCCCATTTTTTTCAAAAATTCATAACTTCGGCAACAAATTAGATACAATTTTTTTTTTTTTTCAAATTACGCGGAAAGCTCCATAGAATTTAAAAAAAAAATACGAAATGGTAAAAAAAAGTTGTTATCAATTGTTTATTTAACAATTAATTTTTCAAAGATTTTTAAAACAGTGACCGACACGATCAAAAAATTTTTTTAAAATTCTGACATGTTCCTTGAACTGTACTACAACCTGTGAATTAATTCCAGAGGGGTGTTTTTCTTCGTTTTCGAGTAAAAAATCATTAAAGGTGTCGATGCGCATGAAATTGCGGCGCGTCGAGTCTCTACGTAATGGCGGGCGGCCGGTTGCCGTCCACCGCTACCCCGCGGCGGCGTCGCGGCGTTATTTTAGAGTCATTTTCACGATGTAGGACATGATTGAAAAATCTGAAAAAAATACTGTACCTTCACAAGGCCTGCTCAAAGCGATAAGTGAAGTTTCAAGAATGTGTTTTTCACCGTTTTTTTATTACAGAGATTCAAAATAACAGTTACGCACCATGAGAGTGCACATAAATGATAATAATTACATAACTTGCTACTTATTTTAGTACTTATAATCACCCCCGAAGATATGTGGAAGCTGCGAAATGAACGCACTTACAATTATATATTTCATACAAATAAATCGCTTATTCTATGGATACAATCTATTAATCTTTGATCAAACTGGGCATTAAACTTAGAAATGTGAGCAAAGGTTTTCGTCATAACTTACATGGCTATCTTAGCGCATAGATTTACGGGTAAATGACTCATCAGAGGAAGAGTAAACCCTACATTCTACAGTTTTTATAGATAGAGGTAAAAATGAATGGAATCGTCGAGTGCCTTCAACCGTTATTGCTTGGTTCAATCGCGGCTTCAATAATTTTTCATGTTCTTCGTGTTCGCTGTTGCTGCAGAAGTCAAATGCGATATTTTTTAATGCACTCACACTCCATTCGAATAATTGCCTTGGAGTCAAAATAAGATTTTCATTGGGCCGCTGTAGGCTTGCACGTGCAGCAAATCTTTTCACAGTTCCACCAATGCCATCACATGGACTTTTTCCATGTGACGTTGCAAAGAAATGCCATTCAGCCTCGACATTGAAGTCGTCAAAATGATGAGTCAAATTAATGAAGTTGCTTTTATTTTTATATTGTGCACTAGCACCGTCAGTAAAATAAATCATTTTCTTGATAACTTCACTACCGAAGAACTCAAAAAGCTTACCGATTAGTTTCTTCTGAAACAGATGGACCGCGACTGTATTATGTTGTAGATTTTCTGATATGATAACGAAGCTTTTATGCTTTAAGTCCTCATTTTCAACATAATACACAACAAAAGGATGGATGGTAGCTTGATTGTTATTCCAGTGGAAGCTTTGAATTTCATCTTGAACAACAAATGCATAGTTTTCAGCAAAGTCACCCAAAACTAAGAACTCCCCTGGTTGTAGACGATGTTTTCTGTCTTTCAAATATGCACTTTGCTGTTTAGCAATGAAATCATGTTTCTTGAGGGCTATCGTCTGTTCCTTTAGCGTCTCGAGGAACGTTTCCGTTTCTTGCGTGATCGTTTCTAAAACAGATCGATCCGTATGAGTCCACCGTTTGTAGCTAATACTTTCTACGAAATTATCGTCGAATAAACTTTCCATTTCGTGTGTAACCATATCAAAACTTGGACAACTACTACAATCACCGAGATAGCACAAAGGATTTGGAGAGTCACACGATATCTGTTTTATCAAATCGTGGTACGTTCTTTTGAATGTCTGACAAATTGAGCTAACCGCCACCAACATAAGTTTCACATTCTGGTGAATTTTGCAAACACAAACTGTATGTGTTCCTGTTGGTCCAGCTAAAATACACTGCTTTGGGCGGAGTTCCGCGAATTTTGTAAATCCAATTTTATCATTCGGATGCTGTTGCTTGAACGCGGCGTAAGCTTCCTTCAGATCACACAAAACAAGTCGTTTTTGGACTTGATGTTTTGAACCATCCACATCGCGAAGAGTGACAAAATCTTTCTGACCAGGCATGATCCGACTTATTTCATCAGAACAGTAAAATTCCACTACATGAGAGACAACATCATCACAAAGAGTGCGAGATGGTCTTGGATCTGGGGAGGATCCAAATCCACGCTCACTTTGCAATATTTTAGCTTTACGAGCCATTCTATATGAACAATCAAATTGTAACTCCAATTCTCTGATGGACCAACTACGAGGAGTCATTGTGAGATATTTAATTTTGTCCGCGACACACTTCGCGTTGATAAACAATTCTTTCACATCACACAACAATTCTTGCCCGATATCATTCTCAAGAAACATTTCCACACTGCTCTGTTCACTAATTGGTGAAGGTGAAACAAGATCGTCACCACTCGCATAATTATGATTCATATCACTTACCTCGTTTTTATCAGATGGAGTAATTGTGTTGCATTTGTACAATTTTATTCGACAATCCATGCACACATATTCTCCTAGGTCCGGAAACTTTTTCCGTAATGCTGGTGTCACTGGCTTTACCAAATTTCGCACCCAATTATGGCCAACTCTTTGGAAAGGATTACAGCACCGTTTCACATCTGTTGTAGACATTGCTTTCAGAAATGAATTACTTGTGTGAAGAATGAGACGATGTATTGCACTGATCGCTACACTGGTATTCGATTGAATGTTATGCATTTTGAAATGCTCGAAATTTATACTCGTTCAGAATAGTGCTTCACCCACCCAACAACTCTTCTGATTGGTTGAATTCCACCAATGGGGCTAACATAATGAAGGTGCATTTCAATGTACCTGACTTTAGCCAAATGACCCCTTCGCGGAATCGAGGTGGTGACCCGGACTACCTGGATAATGAAGGATTTAGGTGACGCATGCACAGGTGGACGTATTCCATATCCTGGAATATAGTGCTTCACCCACCCAACGACTCTTCTAATTGCTTGAATTCCACCAATGGGGCTAACATAATGCAGGTGCAATTCAATGTACCTGACTTTAGCCAAATGACCCCTTCGCGGAATTGAGGTGGTGACCCTACCTGGACTACCTGGATAGTGAAGGATTTAGGTGACGCATGCACAGGTGCAGGTATTCCATATCCTGGAACAACACTTGACCTGTGTTCGTAATTCATGTTTGAATCATAATGCGTCATAACAAATTTCGAATCTCTGTAATAAAAAAACGGTGAAAAACACATTCTTGAAACTTCACTTATCGCTTTGAGCAGGCCTTGTGAAGGTACAGTATTTTTTTCAGATTTTTCAATCATGTCCTACATCGTGAAAATGACTCTAAAATAACGCCGCGACGCCGCCGCGGGGTAGCGGTGGACGGCAACCGGCCGCCCGCCATTACGTAGAGACTCGACGCGCCGCAATTTCATGCGCATCGACACCTTTAATGATTTTTTACTCGAAAACGAAGAAAAACACCCCTCTGGAATTAATTCACAGGTTGTAGTACAGTTCAAGGAACATGTCAGAATTTTAAAAAAATTTTTTGATCGTGTCGGTCACTGTTTTAAAAATCTTTGAAAAATTAATTGTTAAATAAACAATTGATAACAACTTTTTTTTACCATTTCGTATTTTTTTTTAAATTCTATGGAGCTTTCCGCGTAATTTGAAAAAAAAAAAAAAATTGTATCTAATTTGTTGCCGAAGTTATGAATTTTTGAAAAAAATGGGAGTCTAATTTGTTATTGTTAATAAAAAATCGAATTTTGCATTATGAGATTCGCGCTTTGGCACAAAAATCTAACTCCCCTTACACAATCCACATGCCAAATTAAAAAAATATCTGAGAGATGACTGATCCGGTTGACGCGGAATAGCCCATATATATATATGTAAGTTTGTGGCCTGTCTACCCAAACTTATCTATGAAAAACAACAAACACGCTGAACGGGTTACGGAAAGGATAACCAAGAGTGACCATCGCGGAATCATCGCCTCGGGAGAGAGGGGAGTGATTGACAGGCGCTCGAGACATCCACTAGCGTCATAGTGAATGCTCTGTAAAATATATTGTAAATTATATTGTAAATTATTCTTATCATTGTCAACTAAGCCTACAATCCCGATCGTTAAAACCGACATTGTTGTTGATTTAGGTGAATATAAGTGTTATAATTATTTTTGTTATTATTTATGTAATTATTTGTGATTGGTGTTAATATAATGTTTTAGTATCGTTTCTACATCAACCCAAGTCGTTGAGACTCAGGAATTATTATTTCCGCAACCCTTTTAAGTTATAAGAGTCACGCTTATAACTTAAATATATATATATACATATATATAAATATATATATATATATATGTAAGTAGCAATTCAAGGAGAATTCTTCTTACAGATTCCTGTTACCAAAATTCACCGACATCCTCTCCGGACTCAAACCCTTCTCCGCGATGACGTCACAGTCTGCCGTACCGACTTGAGGTCAAAAACGTGCAACTTCACCGACAATTGTATCGGTCGACGGTGATAATCGCACTGCTTTACCGACAATTCTCATCGATCGAAGGTCAAAATCATGCTGCCTTACCGCCAGTCTTACCGACCGAAGGTCAAAGTCTTCACGTCGTGCTCGCCTGCCAACGGTAGAGGCCAAACAATCTCAAATCTATGAATTCACCTAAAATTATTGAATAATATAAAATAAAACAATATTGCTAGAATTTATCGGTTCTGCTCCTGGTTATTCACACGGGTCAAATTTTCTAATCTAATGGCTCTTATGGAATATTCCCTGTTGCTCTGGACATCCCGTGCTATCGTGGATTCCATCCACTTATATGACTTTAAATAGGAATTAAGCGCTTTGCTTGAAATCCCTTATCACAATCTATTGAAGCTCAATCCGACAAAGCCCTCCGGACGAGGAACACTTTGTTATCAAAAACCTGAGTGCGAAAGTTCAGCGCTTTGCCGGACAACTGCCCTTTCTATACAAAATCTACCCTGTACTGTGAGTCAGTTAGGCGCTGTGCCGGATAACTGCTCTTTTACAAAATCTATCCGTGAACAGTGCATCAGTTAGGCGCTGTGCCGGTCAACTGCTGGCGATGCTCCCTGCGGTTCTCCTATTTATACTCGTTTTCGAGTTCTCGTCCCGCTACATTCCCGTCGTCTCCTCCCCATCCACGACCTTCGAGTCAGGTCAACGAGGCGTCGGTCATCATCCGTGGTTGTTGTGATTTTTTGTACGTTATGGGAACTGCTGATGTCGATGGCGGTCTCAATCAGCTGTCTGTTATAGTTGTTGCTGTGCTTTTGTGTATGTTACGGGCGATCTTGATCAGCTGTACGTTACACTATTGCAAATTAAAAACTCAACTAAATCAACTTACAAAATATTTTGAGCAAACACGAATTAACACTGACGATCATAGACTTCTCAAAACTGAACGAAATCGCGCGGCTGGAGACGTTTCTGCCGTTGAAAAAAGTTTCGAACCTTGAAGCCTACTTCGAATACAGGGTCAGCGGTGTTCGTCGGGTTTAAACGAAATTTGGTGATAAAATCGTTTTGGATTGGAGGACTAGTTTAAGAGTTAAGTTTAAGATAAAAGTTCTCCAAGAAGATGATGATATATTCCAGATGATGGTGACAGACCGCAACTAACGACATTCGGTTGAGTCCACGCTATCTGGGTGAGCCATATAATCAACTTGAATTTGTTTATGTGTAATCTGAGTATCATATTCACATATTTTATACCACTCAATAGTAGGACGTTCAATATTAAACAAAAAATATCAAAAATTATATGTATTTGTCACTCAGCGCTAAGCCATCCTATTCACCTTCAACCCAAAAAATTTTTGTGATAGTAATTCAAATTGAGTTTCACAATCTAAGAAAGTGCTATTCTGAACACTAATAAGCTAAGACGAAGGTTTTTAGGCTGCGTTTGAACCTCGTAACTGTAGCGTGAACTCTATGATGAGGTTTCAGCGGACTCAGTCAAGGATAGAGTGCTAGGTTGAGACGCAGTTAGGATTTCATTTGACAAGTCTTTATTCATTTTATACAATGTAACTATTCTAGTGCGTACCGCTCCACGAACACTGACAGCTTCACGCGCATACCCAAACATATGTATAGCTGCCGTATAAAAAGGACGTTTATCACTGCAAATGATAATTCAGTATCAACTTATCAAGTATATGTCAGGAAAAAGCTAAGGATGGAATTCACGAAGTGTTTGAGATTGATGGATATTATGGAAACGGCGTACAAAATCTTAGGCAAATCATCATAAACAGCAGAAATTCAAAAATGGATAAAATGCGGAAGTCAAAATATTTGGCTTCTCAACAAAATTTTGTGAAAGGCTTCATCGATTGGAGAAAATATCAGAATTATCACAACGATCGGACTCTTAAAAGCGCTCACGGAAAATTTCAAACGTCTTCAGAAAACGAGTGGAGGTACGCAGAAAGAAAGAAGAAGCGATCGAGTTCACTGCGAAGTTTTGGAATCAGCTTCAAGGGGAGAATTCGAACTATATCCATCGTCAATTTGAAGCATGAAGATGTGAAGAGATTTATAGAATACGCAAAGGTACGAGCCGTGACAAGACTAAAAAACGCTTTGAAGAAAAACGGGAGCTTGAAAGCCAATGTTATCCTGGCTCGTAAATGTAAAGTTAAAAAGGATGATCACACGGTGGAAGAGATCAAATTTGTTAATACGAGGAATGAAATCATTCTCCAGACAACGGATATTAACGAATGGTTCATCGAAAAAGCGACAGGGCATTTGTTGAAAAAAGTGGAAGATTTCCAGGAAAAGGATTCAGGCCGGTTGTTACTTGAGATTATAAATCTTGCCGTCAACATTAACAAGTATACACCACTACGAGGTGGTCTGTATACCCACACCCCGTTACCTAAGCATATCAGTAATAAGAAGGCTGTGGTAAACATCAGAAACAACGACTCTTACTGCTTTCTTTGGTCGGTCAGCACAGCTCTGTTCCCAGCGGACAACAACAATCCCAACGCGACCAGCTCATACCCGCATTTCAGCTCAGTGCTACGGTATGATGGTATAACATTTCCTATGTCTCTAGACAAAAACACCATTTCAGAATTTGAGATACCTAATGGACTTTCCATCAACGTTCACGGTATAGACCAAGGTGATCGGGAAAAAAGTGAAATAGTACTGATTCACCTGAGTCAGAATGAGTCTGATAAACCTGTGATTCATCCTTTGGCGATAGAAACTGGAATCACTGACGATGACGTTAATATGGAAAATTATGAGAAAAAAAGAATCTTTGATTTCACTTGTATTCGAAATCGGTCTCGATTAACAAGTTCTCCAATTTCTAACTGTAATGGTCGTACTTGGTTATGTGATACATGTCTGTCTCATTTTTAATCTGAAAGATGTTAAAAAAAGCACAAAGTTTATTGCATGAGTTTGAACGAGACCAAAGTTGAATTACACACAGAGGGGGAAAGTTTACTGATATTCAAAAATTTTAAGCACAAAGAAACCGTTCCGTTCTGCATTCATGCGGATCTTAAATGTTTGCTGCAACCTACTCATATTCAACTGTAAAAAGACAGAACAATTTACCAGAACTATGTTCTGTACAGCGTAGCGTATTACTTCCATTGCGCTTTCGTCGATTCCATCTCAATGTTCAAAATAAACCGTGAAGAGACTTGCATCCAATGGTTTGTGAATGAGTTGGAGAAATTGGCACATTCGTTACGTGCATATTTCAAAACTGTTGTAGCCATCCAACCGCTTAATTGCAATCAGCTTAACGAATTTAATTTATCAACGGTGTGTCACATTTGCGAGAAACCGTTCACGCTCGAAGACGTCAAGCATCGTGATCACAGTCATTACTCTGGAAAGTACCGTGGTGCTGCTCATCGAGGCTGTGATCTAAATTGTAGGAACTCACATACTATCCCGGTGATATTCCATAATCTGTCAGGTTAAGATTCGCATTTTCTGATTAAAGTATTAGCGACAACTTTTAAGGATACTATTCAGCTTCTACCGGTTAATAAAAAAAAGTATCTTTCGTTTATGAAATTTGTTGAAGCAACGGACCTACAGTTTAGATATATAGATTCGTATGGTTTTATGCTCAGCAGCCTCGAAAAATTGGCAACGTATTTGAATGATAACCAACAGACAATCATACGTAAGTTTTTCACTAGCTCCGACAAACTTGAGTTATTGAATAGGAAAGGTATTTTCCCGTATGAGTACATGGATGGTTGTAGAAGCTTAAGGACGTTTAGTGTAGTGTTTACGACGTTACTCGATGTACAAATACTAAGTAAGAATGTATGTAGTCACGGTACAGCGCGAGGCAGTTGGTCAGCGAGCGCTGAGCGTGACACACGCAATCACCTTATTTACTTGTTTCCTAATAAAATTATTCTATAGTGTTAAGCCTGATCCCGAGTGTTATTTATTTGAGAGCCCCATTACAAAACATTACAACTGGCGACGAGGTTCATTCGAACTATAGTGCAGGGTTGGCTTAATAGTGCAAATTGAGCGGCCATTTTTGCGTTACACGCTGTATCCGATAGCCACGTAAGCGTAAAAGCACTACACAAAGGAAACCGGGAAAATTGTGAAGCGGACGACAAAATTAATGTCGGGCACTAGTGGAATTGATATTGATTACTCTGAAACGTCGTGGATTAAAGAGTTAAATAAACCTAAACTAATTGCAATTTTAACGCAATTGGGATTAAAATTCGACAAAGCGGCAAATATCGACGTACTACGAAAAATTTTACGGTGCCAGATACGAAAGGTGAACGAAGAGAAAGAAAGTAAACAAGTCGACAAGACCGAACCGCAGGGCAGCGTACAAGAAGATAATAAGGAAACAATACAATTCCACACAATGGCAGAAACCAACTCTAATATTTCACGCCTAGAATTTCACCTGGGTAAGGACGATTGGGAGATGTACACAGAAAGGCTCGAATTATATTTCGTAGCTAACGACGTCAGGGCAGAAAAACAAGCGGCAGTGTTGCTAACGAAAATTAGTCCCGATACCTATAAACTTGTTCGTCATCTATGCGCGCCCGAAAAACCCAGCACCAAAACATTTGAAGAATTAGTGAAATTAATAAATAATCATCTTAACCCGAAGCCGTCAGAGACGATGGAAAGATGTACTTTTTATCAAGCGAGACAATCGCAAACAGAGTCAGTGTCGGAGTTTGCGGCAAGATTAAAAAGTTTATCGATTAATTGTAACTTCGGTGACGCGAAAATAGCATTACGCGATCAGTTAGTGTGCGGACTGAAAGATCACACTACAAAAACGTTATTATTTCGCGAAGATAAATTAACGTACGACTCAGCCTACAAACTGGCAACAGCGCTGGAAACAGCCGAGAAGTATGCGTCATCGACAGACCAAGCAGCTGGAGAACCATCAAAGACAATAGTAAACAAAATAAGCTCGGCTCCAAAGCCAGAGTACAAGAGACAACTTCACACAAGAGGAAGGGGTGCAGATCGAGGTAGAAGGGGCGGCAACCAGCGTTACCTGAACAGAGCTCCGATGAATAGGGGTAACCGCTCGACGAGTGAAAACGCGAGCGCAAATACTAGGCGCTCGTCAGCATGTTTCTGCTGCGGAAGAAACAACCACTGGGCTCGTGATTGTTATCACCGGTTCAGCACGTGCAACTCGTGTAAAAGGAAAGGGCACCTGGAGACGGTGTGTACAGCACAAAAGGCGGTACAACACCTTGAGCAGGAGTCTGAGGATCAACAAGGGGACAAGAACGATTTCTTCATGATGGATGATGGCCGCGAGAGAAAATCATCGAGGATGACCAGCAGCAACGCAAATTGCAGTAGCGATAATATAACAGCCGAACCAATGTATCTAGATGTATTAATTAATAATAGGATTCTAAAAATGGAAATGGACACAGGTTCGTATGCAACGATCATATCTAAGAGAGATAAAGACAGATATTTTCCAAATTGCGAGGTAAAGTTGATTAGTAGTCCATTAAACGCATACGGTAAGGTACCTTTAGAGCATGTGGGAACACTGGATAATTTGCAGGTAAAGATAGGCAATGAGAAAGCCTCACTGGGAATGAGAGTAATGAAAGGAGATGGTCCAATGTTAATTGGCAGGCAATGGCTAAAAGTTTTTGGATTATGGCCTCTAAAACTGAATAAGAGAGCAGATATGTGTAACAAAATTTATGGAGTAAATGAAACGATGGGGTTCCCAACGAAGTTTCCAAAATTGTTTGGTAAAGGTCCAGGTTTATATAATAAAGGAATGTTAAGATTAACGTTAAAAGAAAATACTCAGCCAGTCGCATTGAAAGCTAGACACTTGCCATTTGCATTAGCGAGTAAAGTCGAAAACGAGATTGATAGACTGGTAACATTAGGCCATCTAGAGAAGGTGGACGTCAGCGAGTGGGCTACACCCATTGTACCGGTAATAAAGACAGACGGCACAGTAAGAATTTGCGGAAATTTTAAGTTGACGTTAAACCCAAATTTAGTTAAAGATAGACACCCAATTCCATTAATCGATGAGATTTTTTTAGCGCTAAGAAGCGGTAAAACTTTCTCGCAGATTGATCTCCAGCATGCTTACATGCAGATCCCGGTAGAGGAGAGCAGTCGAGATTACTTGACAATAATAACGCACAAAGGCCTCTACAGGTATACCAAAATGCCGGAAGGTATTGCGTCGGGCCCGGGTGATTTTCAAAGGAAGATTGAGCAATGCTTAGCGGGAATTGACGGAGTAATTCCGTACATTGATAACATATTTTGTACCGGCAAAGACGATAAAGAGCATTTAGAAGCGCTGAACGCTGTATTTAAAAGACTCGAAGACTATGGTTTCAAAGTAAATATTAGCAAATGTGATTTTTTCAAAGAAAAGCTGGACATTTTGGGTTTTGTTATAGACCAGAATGGGCTTCACAAATCAAAAACTAAAGTCAAAGCAATGATAGAAGCACCAACGCCGGTAAACAAAGAACAATTAGACTCATTTCTTGGGTTGATCACTTACTACGCGAGATTTCTGCCACAGAGAGCAGAAAAACTGAAATGTCTTTATGAGTGTACGAAAGCAGATAATTTTAATTGGACAAAACAATGTGACAAAGCGTTTGAGTGGGTCAAGGGGGAGTTGGTATCGCCACGAGTGTTAGCACACTACGATCCTAACACCGATTTGATCTTGTCCTGCGACGCATCCACATACGGGTTAGGAGCGATCCTGTCACATAAATACAAAGACGGTACCGAGCGACCGATAGCGTTCGCGTCTCAAATAATTCCGGAGAAAGAAGCGAGCCGTGCGATAATTGATAAGGAAGCGAGTGCAATTGTATTCGGCTTTAAGAAATTTTATAATTATGTATTCGGCAAAGAGATTACGTTGAGAACAGATCATAAGCCTTTATTTTTTATTTTTGGTCCAAAGCAAGAGATCCCTTTAACTATTGCAAGTAGGCTGCAAAGATGGGCATACTTCTTATCACGATTCAATTACAATATTGAATATATTAAATCACAGCAAAATGGTAACTGTGATGCACTTTCACGACTTCCAATCAATGATGCAACTCCAGTGTTCGATGACGAATTATCATCAATAAACTATATATCAGAGTCGTTACAAACGTTAAGCGCGGTAGAAATTGCCAAAGAGACAAAAAAAGATAAAGTATTAAATAAAATAGTTCGATATGTAAACGGTACATGGCCAAGTGTGAGTGAATTGAGTGAAAGGGAACAGAAATACTATGCGAAACGAGACGAGCTGTATGTCGAAAAAGAATGCTTGTTATGGGGGTATCGCATAATAGCGCCAGAATCAATGAAAAACAGTGTGTTAAGTGAATTACACGCCTCACATTTCGGTGTGGTAAAGATGAAAATGCTAGCGAGAAGTCACGTGTGGTGGCCGAATATCGATAACGATATCCAGAATGTATCGGCAGCATGCAGAGTGTGCGTGCAAGAAAGAAAGAAACCACCGAGTGTTCCGTTAACGCCATGGCCGTACCCAGATAATTGTTGGAGTAGGATTCATATCGATTTCCTTGGCCCATTCCACGGACATATGTTTATGATAATTGTTGATGCGTACTCGAAATGGCCAGAGGTCATTGATATGAATAAAAGTACCACAGTACCGCGAGTACTCGAGGAGGTAAAAAAAGTGTTGTCACGATTTGGTTTACCAAGACACGTAGTTACCGATAACGGTACTCAATTTACAAGTAAAGAATTTCAAGAGTTTTGTAAAATAAATGGTATTAGACAGAGTTTTACAGCACCGCACCATCCAGCAACAAATGGTGCAGCTGAGAACTTTGTAGGCACGTTTAAGGACAAAGTCGATAAAATTGTTCAAACCGGTAAACCTCTCGACTACGCAGTTAATCTTTTCTTATTCGACTATCGATCAATAGAACACTGTACAACTGGCAGATCACCATCGTTTATGATGTACAAACGGGAAATTAAAACTAGATTTGATTTGTTACGACCGAGTGTATTGGATAGCGTAGAGAAACAGCAATCTGCACAGATAGCGAGAAGAAAAAGCAGTCGAATTGTTGAATTCCAGATAGGTGACACGGTGATGGTTGAAGATTTTAGCGTTAGAAGCAAAGCGCGGGTACGAGGTACAATAACAAAGAAATTGTCACCGGTAACGTTTCTAGTAGAAACCGCACCCAACAAAACATGGAAACGACATGTCGATCAAATTATCCGATACACGCCCGAGATTGATGATATAAATAAGTCAGTGCCAAAGGTAACAACGAACAAATCTGATATTGTATTACGTCGTTCAAACCGATTGAAAAACTAAGTGTAACAGTATTTCAAAAGGGAGGAATTGTAGTGTTTACGACGTTACTCGATGTACAAATACTAAGTAAGAATGTATGTAGTCACGGTACAGCGCGAGGCAGTTGGTCAGCGAGCGCTGAGCGTGACACACGCAATCACCTTATTTACTTGTTTCCTAATAAAATTATTCTATAGTGTTAAGCCTGATCCCGAGTGTTATTTATTTGAGAGCCCCATTACAAAACATTACATTTAGTTACCGACCAAGGAAAAATTTTATTAAAAATTGAACAACCAAGATATTTTGGATGAAAATTACGGGCACGCATGCAAAGTTCGGCACGCTTTTAGGATTGAAACGTTAGGAGAGTACTGAGACTAATGTTTGCGGACTGACGTTCTTATATTGGCGAACATTTTTGAAAACTTGCGGCAGAGTTGTTGGGCAACGTACAACCTGGACCCGTTACATTATGGGGAGGTTCTCGTCCAGAGGCCCGAAAATGTGCGTAATTTCATGATTTTTTTTTTTGAGAGTACATACGTATTTTTTTCAAAAAACTTTTGTGGCATTTATTTGTCTATATTTCGAAAAGTTTACAAAATTTTTTCAAGTAAAAATCATACAAAATGGCAGCTCCAGCCCTTACTGACGACGGTCGTGCGCGGTGGTGGACAGTGTGCGCGGGGCACTCTACAACCTTGCCAAGTGATCTGAAACGAAAAAATCAAAAAAAATCTTAAAGTAGATGAAATTTGGGGGGCCTCATGAAACTCCAATTTTTAAAAAACCCTTTTTAGAAAAAATGGGGACCTTTTGAAAAAAAAAACACCCTTTTTGCCTCTTTTTATTTGTTTTAACGTTTAAAAAAACAATACTAAACATTTTTGTTCGACAAAAAACGCTTCCTGCAGGCCCCCTAAATTTAATAAGCTTTAATTTGAGCCGCCAAACGTCGAAATCGGTGTAGTAGTTGAAGCGGAATTGCACTCCGCGCGCAAAAAAGAGGTGTTTCGAGAAAAACGCGTTTAAAGTTTGACGAAGAAAAAATCGTATGTAATGTTTTTTTTTTTGACACTTACATCTAAACAGCTATTCCTGAACCATACGGGATTCCTTCCTCATCTTCAAAAATCATGATTTGCTGAACTTTGGTGCTGATTTTGTCAATTCTGGCCTTTTTCGCCAGCACTGATAGATTCGCCTCCGCTAATGTGATGCGTTTATCGTCCGTCTTCGCAGCAAAGTTTTTACTATTTATTCCTTTGACGATCCCTAATGTCTTCATGGTTGTTAATATTTTCCAGACCTTAAGGATGAAAATAAAGCACTACAAAAAATAAGTTTTTTTGTGTCGATTTTGACTAGAACCTCCCCTTATTACACCGCACCCGGGCTGTTGTTTGACACAATGCTGAAGTGTATCGACATCGAGTTCGAGCTTCTCACCGACGTAGATATGACTATGTTCATAGAAAAAGGAATTCGAGGTGGTGTGTCCCAATGCTCTACTCGGTATGCAGAAGTGAATAATAGGCACATGGGAGATGCTTTTAATCCAGAGCTATAGGAGTCGTACCTCATGTACTTTGACTTCAACAACTTGTACGGTGCTGCCATGAGCTCTGCTCTACCGTACAATTCCTTTGAATGGATCTCAAATTTCGAGCGATTTGATGTTTTTACCATCTCGGACAAAGCCTAGTTTGGCTACATATTGGAGGTAGGCGTGGAATATCCCGAGGAACTGTACGAAATGCACAAAGATTTGCCACTTTGCCCGGAGCACTACATACCTCCGACCTCGAGTGGCAAGGAACCGAAATTGACGATCACGCTAGTCTCCAAGCAAAACCACGTTATTCATTATCGCGTTTTAAAACAATGTTTGGAGTGAGGTTTATAATTAGTTGAAATATATCGAGTTCTCGAGTTCAGAAAATCAGCGTGGTTTAAAAAATCAATAGATTTGAATACAGATTTGAGAGAAAAAATTAAACAATGAATTCGAGAAAAATTTTTATGAATTAATGGATAACGCTGTTTTTGGCAAGACAATGGAGAACAGGGCACAGGAAAACAAATTTGAACTCACTGGTGATGAGAGAAATTAACGACAACAGAGTCAGGGCGGCTAGGTGGTCTAGTGGAGTAAGTCTCCGGTGAAGCATCTCTAGATACCAGGTTCGATTCCTGGCTCCGTCGTTAATTTTTCAAATTCACCAGTTTGTCAAATTTACATATTTCAACAAAAATTCTCTCGTAGATTAATGATTTGCGCACCAGCATCTCATTTATTAGACGGCATTGCCGTCTTACGGGCTTCTCATCGGAAGCAAAGGATTCAAAAAGGGTAAACATAACATCTACACACTACAGTCTCCTTACATCGTGCATGCAGAGAAGAAATTCTCACTCACAATGGAGAACGTTCGGAAATACAGAGATATTGGACTGATTATGAAATAGGGTGGAAGTTGCGGTGCTAGAGCTACTATAGCCAAACCAAATTTCCACAGCTGTACAATCTTTAATGAAAATATGATAATCGTTGGAATGCGTAAAAGGAGAGTCGAACTCAACGAACCAATGTATGCAGGCTACTCCATTTCAGATCTTTCAAAATCTTCTATCTACGATTTCCATTATAATTATGTTAAAATGAAATTTGGACATCAGGCAAAATTAATGCATACCTACACGGATAGTTTAATATACCACTTCACTGTCCCCGATATTTACGGATGCATGAAACAGGACTTGGACAAATTTGATACATCCAATTATCAACCTGATAATGTTCACGGAATGCTACTAGTTGACAAAAATGTCCTCAGCTTGATGAAAGACGAGTGTAACGCAAAAATAATGACAGAATTTATTGGTTTGAGGACGAAATCGTATTGGTTAGGACTCATGGGGAAGGATGAGGACAAAAAACGAGCTGAGGGTGTAAAAGGATCGCTATTAAAAAATCTAACTTTGAATGATTATTTGAAGTATGCTTCAGAACACAAAAATTTAGTCGATCATCAGAGTCTGATACATAGTCAGAAGCATCAGGTCTATACCATAGAACAGAAGAACGTAGCACTGAGCTGAAACGACGGAGAGCGAATCGTATTTACAAACACGACCGATACGCTGCCGTAGGGCTACAAGACCTACAGTTATACTGCGCATTGGTGTGAATTGTATCTTCCAGGTGTAAAAATAAAGGCACACATTTGAAAAATAATCTCGGTTATTCAATGTTACATATCACATTCATCCATCCAACTGTTGTGTGTATTGTCAAAACCTAACCACTTGGCGTATAATTTTTTTCCGCGTTTCTTGAGCACCTTCTCCACGAGATAGATTTCCGAATATTTAACCTTAAGGAACTCCTGTTCGAAGAAACCACCAACGATGGGTAGATCTTGATAGTCTTTGAGCTTGTACGTCACAGGATGAGTATTTTTTACTTGGCTTATTGTGATTATCTCCCTCGTCCAATTGGGAGTGTAACCTTTCTCAAAGACGTTTGTGAATTTGCTGATTCAAACTTTGTCACCAGTTTTGAACTTAGCTAGTTTGGTAGGTTTCGCTCGAAGCTCTCCGTACGCCTGACGTAATACCATTCTTTGGTTCTCAATGGTGATATCAGTTGGTTTTTATGGTTCGGTGTTTGGCGTTGTTGTAAGCCGGAACCAAATCGGATGAGATATCGAGCCACTTGCAGCTTCCTTGCATACTGAACCGTTTCCACATTTGACTTTTGAGCGTGCGATTGAAGCGTTCGCAGATCAAAGCCTTCAAATTACTGTACGTGGAGTAAAGTTTAATTCCATAGTGTGACATAAGTGATTCAAATTTCGAGTTGTAAAATTCCGTTCCTCTGTCGATATATAATTTTTTCGGTACCCGTCCTTGGACAAGCACAGATTCCATTGCCTTCGTAACATCATCTCCAGACTTGCTCTTTATCGGTTTAGCCTACACGTACTTTGGAAAGATATCAATAACTGTAAGCATGTACTTGCAGCCTTTGTTTTGTTCAGCGTATGATATCATATCAACAAGATCCGCCTGCCAGGTCTCGTCGATGCCGCGAACGTCTGTACGTCGACGCAGGTAATTCCAGCGTGCAGGCTTATGCAGTTCCGTCACCAGTGCTTGCTTTTCCTCGTTTATATTCCGACGCTCTTAGTCTGGTGTTCAATTTAGAAATGATTTTAGCGTTTCGAATCGACAGGTCTCTGCCTGTTTTCCAAGCAGGTGTTCAAGGCTTTCTCCGTGGTGATCTCCAAAGCTTTGATCATTTATTCGAGGTTGTTAATTTGTTTCTGCAGCACGTTGAATTTTCGTCTCAAGATTTTTAAAGTTACAGCATTCTTCGGCTCTGCAGGATCTGCGACTGTTCCGGCGTCCGCGGAGCTTACGACGCTGGGACGGGGTGAGTGAGACGGCACATTACGGGTCGACACGATAGCTTTCCCCCTTCTATTCCTTTCTTTGTTAATCGTCCTCTACCTCAATCAAATAAGCAACCTCTCCCTTCTGATCAAATAAACAGCCTTTTATTCTTAATCAAAATAAACAATTTCTCTGTGGTAATTGAGACAAGCAGCCGAATACTCTGGGCGAAGTGACACCTCAAGACTGAGGCATTGATATTCAAGAGATAAAGAGAGGGATTCCCGAGAGCTATCAACGCCGCCGTGGGCTGGAGACGAGTGAGTGACTGTTCTCCCGGCTGGCCCGTCCTCATCTTGCAGCAGCAGCGCCGCCTATCGGGTGGAACGCCGTGGGACGGGGACCTCGTCGGGATAAACGTACTCTCGAGGGCGGCGGTAGTGCCGTGATCTAACAGTGACATTGCACAGTCTCATGTTCTGTACATCGTAATGCTCGTCCGCTGTTATTTGAAATCCGACACCCGGAGGACCGCGAGTGCTCGCAGCCGTGTTTTTATCCAGATGCCGTCCAAACACGTCGACCCTCATCTCGATAATGAATGCAAAAACGATGGGAGCTGCTTAATAAATGATTCCTGCTTCGCGTAGTTCTTCGATAATGGAGATTATTTCGTTATTGTGACTCAGATTTCCCGCTGCCTGAGATGCCAGGTATAAGCGAAGACGTTCCACTAACTCGTTTGGATCATCCCAGAAAACGTATTCCGTTTCAAAACCTTGTCGAGTGATCATAGCTTGCGGAAGTAGACCTTTACCTCTTCGGCAAGGTGATGGGGAATAATCCATCAATTCGGCAATGACATTTTTGAATTTGTAACTGTTATCGTTTCCAACACCCCCATCGGAAGAGTAATACTTTTTATGTATCGGTGCGAGGATTATGTTTTCAAGATTTTCCTGATCTCCGGCGGTCACAGATTAACCGTCAGGCTTCTTTTTGAACAAAAGTTTCAGCAAACCCTTCGTTTTCGGGTGAAGCGTATCGCCAATACAAATGTAGTCACTCTCAAAAGATATCAACGAATCACCAATCATTAGTCTGTTTCGGAGGTTGCGTACACCGTACACGTTGTCCAATTCACTTTTCCTCTTTGCACCTCTCACCAGTACAAAATGCTCATCCTTGATTTTCTCGACAGATGTTTCTATGATTGTTTTATCTCCTGCCGAAGCAAAGGAATCGTCCATTTCCGAGACTGTTTTATTCTTCCTGAATTTCTTCCACCTCTTGTTTTACAGGTTTAGTATCTTTTGTAACATTCACCGGTTCTTGCAACGGAGTCACTACTGGTTTGAAAACGTCACTCGATTTCTGAGCCAGAGATTCTTTGCCCGACTGGAGCAATCTGTGTTTTCGATGAATCGCAGCACTTGCTTGAGCGACCTGGTGTAGGAGATCTTTTTACTTGGAAGTTTCAGAGCTCTGCATGTTGACGCAACTGAGTCTGCAACGCTACTGCGTCTCTCGTTCAAAAACGGTAGATTTTATTTATTTTCCAGGCCAACAAAAGAATCGAATCCCTTCCTGTATCGTCCTTCGTTAAGCTCACTGTCTTTGTCAATCACCAGAAACCCGTACTTCTCACCGTTCCAGCGTGCAGGGCACACACTTTCGAACTCTGTGTAAGACATATCGGTGTTCACATGGTCGTTGCATACATGTCTCAGGTTCACGTCGTCTTGTTTGAATACATGAATAACTTCACGTTATCGCGCACGAAATGGTTGGGAATACGTGCGTACGTTTGACAGAGATAGAAACAGTCAACGTTGTGATATCTGTCAATGCAAAAGTAGGCTTTAATATTGTCCTGCTTCTCGCACGCTACATCGTCAAATATGATTATTGAGTTGGGTCGTGCTTCTTCTGGTGTAATCATTTGCTCACGCTCGGTAAACGCGAAATACTTCATATTCTCGACATTGTCCAACAATTCGTTCAACAATCCGTATTCCGGTTGATTGAGAGTTTTTGAGTAGATATAGATATTCTCAAATCTCAGTCCGTTAGGATGGGTTATGAGTGTGAGCAACGCATTAGTTTCACCAATATTTGACAGTTCACAGAATATTGCACGTACTCGTATACTGTTTGAGAGTAATTCACCATGCCGTTTGTGTCTTTTGACATTTTGCATTGAAAGTTTGTCAAGATAGGTTGTTTCTCAAACCGCATCTCAGACATGATTGATCGGATTTGCTATGAATGTCCCGTTTCAAAGCACTTCCTTTCGGTGAACACACGGACATGATCATGTGCAGAGGTAAACGCAGCAGCAGGCGCCAACATCGTGGCAAGGGTTTGGTAAATGAAGTCATTAACAGCCTTCCAGTCAAATTGCATGTACCTGGTTATTAGTACTGTGGGCCTAGTACGAAGTCAACGGAGAGACTCGCACAGGGCGATCCAGGAATCAATCTTCTCGACACAGCTTGCAAGGACCACGACATTGCTTACTCGCAGAATCGTGAAACTCTTGAAGTTAGAAACGAGGCTGATAGGGTGTTGACTGAGAAAGCTTGGAAACGGATTTTCGCTCCGGACGCCAATTTAGGTGAGAATGCAATGGCTTGGGCAATAGCTAATACAATAAAAGTGAAATCAAAACTTGGAATGGGAATTCAAAAATTTGAAAATATGAACTTGAGAAAAATTATAAATGCTGCAAAACGTTCTATGGTTCCAAGCAACGATGCAGAAATAGCTATCGAATCTGCGCTGAAGGGAGCTGAAAACGCCGTTCAAAAAGCGGTGGTTAAATGTAAGGTGCGAATACCTTGCGTTCCACCATTACCTTCAAAGGTCAGTGGTTTTTCACAGTTTCAGATCTCTATTTTCGCTGAATTTAGTGCTACAGGCGCGTAAACCGGTAGTGCGGCAGGTAAAGCAATAGCTGTGAACGGTGCAAGTGCTGCTGAACGAGAACTGGAAGAGAGCAAACGATACAACAAAACTGTGGAAGCTATCGCGTTGGGCAAAGGGCTCCATATGAAACTGTATACAACAGGTCTCGGTCTCCATCTTTCAAAAAACTAGATGCGATGCTACCACGTCGAGCGTTGACTGATAAGGACTTGTTGAAATATGCGAAAATCTTAAAGGTTTCCCATTTCCACAGTGTTTTCATGCGAAACGAAATTCCTAAAAACGGTCCACGAAAAAACGAGTCAGCCGTAATCAACCTTGACAACAATGACGGTCCGGGAAAACACTGGGTTGCATACAAAAAACGCGACAATACTATGGATTACCTTGACAGTTTCGGCAACCTTCAACCACCCTCAGACCTCATGAAATAACTCGGCGTTGGTAGTGTTAAATACAATCATGAAAGGTACCAGAATTATGATACATTTGAATGCGGACGCTTGTGTCTGAAATTTCTGAGTGGTGAGCTATATAAACGTGGTGCATGATTTATCAAAGTCAGTATATCACTCGCAATCATGGATGATTCATTAACGTCAACGATTTCAGGAATTTCTTCGATTCTACAGGCACAATATTTCCCACTGATCGAACTTGCTTGTAATAAAAGTTGAACTCTTGGCTTGGTAGAATTCTAACCTTTAATTGGATTCCCAACGTTGATCGTGGTCGCAATCAAATTGACGTAGTTGACATATTGATCACTATACCTACCGGCTGCTCCAAGATCGAGGACATAGAAAAGTATCTCCAAAACGTGCTAAGAAATACAGATATCCGGCTCAACATCAAACCCAAAAATAAAACATTACGCAGCGAAATCACATGCAACCGCACGATCAACTTTAAGCTGAATGATTCCATTGTTCAACATTTGGGATTCACACCACGTGTATTGAAGGTTGATAAAACTCACGAATCAGACGTGCCTGTAACTATACGCAAGGTCAACGCGTAGCGAGTTGAGGGCAGCATTACAACGGGCGCCTGGGTCAATGGACATAAAGTACACACTATTTACGAGTTTTTCCCGACTGTCCCACCAGGATATAAGATCGTGGAAGTACCAGCGCATGTCATTTATCTTCCGATCACCCTAAGGGTCATAGATCACGTTTAGCTCCGGTTGGTGAATCAAGACGGAGACCTATTCAATTTTCGTGAATATGTTATTACTGTGAGACTATATATCACATCGCAATCAACGATAGGAATTGTATTCAACAGACTGTCAAAGAGTAGGTATATCAGTAAGTCGGCATGCCCCGATCAAGTCAGTCAACGATCGATTCTCGAACCGTCAACACCTCGAAACGTGAAGTTCCTGATAGCTCTGGGTCGAAAACTGACAACTCTTGAAAGAGGAATTTCCGACAACTAAAAATCCGATTTTGCTGTTTCATCATCTGCTACGTACCATGGAAGAAGTAATCTAGAACATTTGAGAACCAGTCGTCTTTGACGAATCTGTTGCGCATTACAAGATTCACGCTTACAAACCTTACGCGTCGTCAACTTTCAACAACAGCTATGAAATTCAAATCACCGTTCAGCATCAGGATTGAAGCATATTAACTAGCCGAAGTTCAGTACATATCCATGGACGTTCCCTCAAATCTGATGGTACAGCTACTGTGAACACACAGCTCGTAAACAACGCGATCTGTCATTTATTTGAAGAACTTCGCTATAAAATTAATGCAGTTGAGTTTGATAGAAGCAAGAACGTTGGCTTGACAAGTTTCATGAAGGGTTACGTTTCCCTGCACCCTGGTCAGATTTGGCTGATGGAGAGCGTTGGATGGCTTGATGTCGACGAGAAGAAAAAATTAACCGATACCGAGGGTAATTTTGACGCATCAATACCGCTCAGCATGATATTGGGTTTCGTTGAAGACTACCGCAAGATCGTTGTCAACGTTAAACATGAGTCGATTTTGATGAGATCAAAAACTAACGTCAATGCTATCATGCAGACTCAAGAGGAGGAATTCAAAATCATTATAAATGCCGTGGAGTGGCTAACACCGTATTTGAATCTGGCCGATCAGAAAAAAGTTCAACTACTCAATTTCATTCAGAAAGATCTACCTATTTCAATGAGCTTTTGCAGTTGGGAATTGTACGAATATCCCTTACTTCCGACAACATCGAAACACGTTTGTACTGTGAAAACTTCCACTCGGCTTGAAAAACCTCGATACGTCATTTTGGGTTTCCAAACAAGTCGAAAAAACAAGACCGGCAAGAACGCAAGTCATTTCGATCATCGCAATATCACGGACGTCAAGCTATTTTTAAACTCTCAATCTTATCCGTACGGTAACCTGAACCTCAACATGAGTCGTAATCTGTACGCGCTCCTGTACGAGATGTACGCAAACTTCCAAGCTACCTAAAACGACAAGAACCCCGAGCCGTTGCCGACAGAGAGTGAATTCCTCCGAGACGTCCCCTTATTCGTCATCGACTGTTTAAAACAAAACAAATCTTTAAAGTATGGACCTGTCGACATCCGTCTTGAATTTGAAGCTAAAGCCAACTTTTCCGCTGAAACATCAGCGTACTGCTTGATTTTTCACGATCGAATTGTCGAATACAACCCGCTCAGTGGTGAAGTGAAAAAGTTGGTATAAAAGCTGACCCGTTCCCACCATCTCGCACAGTTCAAAGATGGAGCTCATCGTTGATATACAAGGCTTTCGTAGACCTTTCAACAATAACTTCACATTGGAAGAATTGGCTATAATTTCAATCTACTTGGAAGCATCTCCATCAATGTTTTTCTTCAAGGCACCTCACGAATAGGATTGTGCGGACGTCAAATAGAAAAGCCAAAATTCTTGGTTGAAAGGCGATTTTCATGGTTCACCTTAGAGCTGTGGGAACATATCGTTTGAGGAAGTTGAATGGACCATTGAAGACAGGCTGTGCAAAGCTGAAATCATGTACGTGAAAGGAGAAAAAAAACAAGGTAGGTTCCTTAAAATTGTCTCCAAAGTTCAAATCATCGATTTGCTGGACTTCGGCTGTACGTCGCTTCAAACTCTGTAAAAAACTTCAGCTGTGTCTTCAACATGCGACATGCATATAATTCCCAACGCAATCTGTGCAGCACAAAACGTTCTGTTACTTCAAAATTAGATACAAAATCATCATACTTTTCGGATGTCGAGGGTGTACGATTTGTGTTACTGCGCAGAAGCATCTACAAGAACGGTTACGCATTCCTGGCGAATATATTATTCTGGTTATGATACTGTTGAATAAGATTATTGGACTATTGTTGTGAAGTGATTGTCAACTGTACCCTAAAAATTGTAGGCAGTAAAACTGGACTTTGAAGAATATTCATAAATCAATATAACACCTCTACCTTAGCTCTCAAGAGAGAATTTTTTTTTCCAATACAAATCTCACGTAATACTCAACCTTGCTCTTCATCCTTGACCGAGCTGTACTTGAACCGAGTTATGTTTTGCATTCCTAGAGCGACAGTAACCCAACACCGCAGATCCATAGCTCTGAATGTATACTACTGCAGCTATCGGTCGACCTTGCACTCTGGCCTTGACTGAACCCGTTTAAAGTTTATCGTAGAGTTTGCATTACAGTTACAAGCCAAAAAGAATGTGACGTTGATGATAAAGTATCGACACCGAGTGGGTAAAAAACAATTCTCAGAACCATTAATTTTGGAATGTCGCGTGGTTGGTGACCCTGGAAAAGAATGTGAGGTGGTTAATGTTACACATCAGCAATTCTACCATGGAAAAAGAATCTGAGGTGGTTGATGTTACTCATCAGCGATATCCGAGTGGATAAAAAACAATGATCCTTTTTCCCGAGAATAGTACAGCGAACGTGTCACGAGAGGCAGCACTAGTAGTAGGGACAAACATAAAATATTTAGATTTAACGCAGTGTTATTTACGTGATATAAATTTATGATTTAAAAATATAAATGAAACACAAAAAATTTTTTTTTTAACAATTACAATGCCAACAAAGCATTGCAGTTTTGCGAAGTGTACGTCGGATAACCGCTATCCGGAGGAAAAGGTGTTTTTTATACCATTCATAAAACCTCATATTGATGGGGTTAGATGTAATAAATGGATACATGCATCGAGGAGAGTGGATTTAACAGTAGAAAAAATAAATAAATATTCATATGTGTGCTCTCAACATTTTATTGGTGGAAAATGACCTACTGAAGAAAATCCAGATCCTGTTTCTACAACGATTAGTAAAGTAAGTAATAATAAATTTTTTTAAACTAATTATGTTAGCGATTGGAGTAAAAAAAATTGGTATTGAAATATTAATTATTATAGACGTAGTAGACATGAAAAAATTTAACTTAAGTAAAAAAAAGTTTAAAAATACTATTTATAAAAAATGCACATACCGATCTAGTAATTTTCTACATGTGAATTTTTTTATTCTAAAGTTTTAGCCATTTTATAGACTGATTTGCTACTGGAGAAAATTAATTAATGTCTGCTAGAGTCAAAGTCATAAATAATTGACAAATTTATTACTAAAGTTATGAGTAAATAAATAATTTTATTACCTGTTTAAAAAATTTTTCTTAGTAATAAACTTATGATTTTTATAGATCCCAAAAGCACGAAGCAAACGTCTTTCAACATCAACGATCGACTCTTTGTGCAGTCCGCTCCAAAAATCGAAAAAAGGGAAAGATGTTAACTCAGAGTTCTCAAATCCAATTCAGCAAAACGATACTCAAGATATTCCATTAGATAACTATTCAACTCCTCAATTCACTGAATTACCACTAAGTAACGAAGAGCACATCAATGAATCTGTAGCTCATGCAGAAAGTCTAACTTGTATGGAAGTTGAAAGTATTTTTGTAATAAAATCACAAAAAGGGATTGAAAAACTTACGAAAAAGTTAAGTACATCTACTGTTAATTATGAATCATGCATGAATGATCGTAAAAGGTTTAAGTTTCATACAGGCTTAACCCTTTCGGCCCGATCGGTGACTATTGTCACCCAACGCCCGACGCTCGCTCTGTCCGAGCGGTGACTATAGTCACCCAACGCCTAACGCTCGCTCCGTACGAACGGTGTTCCGCAAGTACGGACGCTTGCCGCGACTGCTCGGTCAGCAGGGACGGCGCGACGTCCGTACCGAAAGGGTTAATGCCAGAAGATTTTGATATTCTGTGGAATTTCTCAGGTCCGCCAACTGAATCATCACTGATGATCTGGCATTGACGATCTGATACTAATAAACGCATAACGATAAAACAATTTAAAGCATTATCGTTAAAAAATCAATTATTTTTAACTCTTGTGAGATTACGATGTGGCTTTTTATTGTATGATTTGAATTGCCGGTTTGGTGTCAGTATGGGATATATTTCTAAAATAACAACAACCTGGATACAACTAATGTATTGTAAATTCAAACAACTAAGTAATTTTCCATCAGCTAAAGATATCAATGAAAACTTACCTCAAGCCTTTAAGAAATTTAAAAATGTACGAGTAATTATTGTTTGCTTTGAATGGAACATGGAAAAGCCAAAAAATTTTAGTCAACAAGGAAATACGTATTCGAGTTACAAATCTTATAACACAGTGAAGTTTTTGATTGGAATCATACCTACTGGAGGGTGTTGCTTTCTTTCAGAAGATTTCGAAGGACGCATAACTGATAGAAGTATCACCGAGATAAGTGGATTTCTTGAATATTTGGAGAAAGGTGACTTAATATTAGCAGATCGTGGTTTTAACATAAAAGATTTATGTAATAAGTATAAATGCACAGTATCAACGCCACCGTTACTGAAATCAAGTAAAAAATTTACAAAAAATGAAGTTAAAAGAGCAAGAGAAATTGCTTCGGCTCGAATACACGTGGAACGATTCATTGGTCGAATGAAACAGTTCAGAATAATGCAAAGAATTATGCCCAAAACTTTATTGCCTATTGTATCACAAATTGTGTTTGTAATTGCAATGTTAGTAAATTTTCAAGAGCCACTTGTTACTTGAATATTTCAATACAATTTATGAAAATAATTATAATACTATTACTATTTTGTTATATCTGATTAGTTCAGTAAGTAGAGTATTATTAGTCATAAGATTTAAAATATTTTTTAACAAAAAACAATCATAAAACATTTATAGTAATAACATACACATATCTCATGCTATTATTAAAAATAAGTTAACTGTAGTTTTTACTGCACTAATATGTCCATCACAAGTAGTGGTAACTTTCGTGGTAGTCTCATCTCAAAAAATTCCATAGCTAAGACATTATGGACTTTGCATAATTTAGTTGTTAGAGCATTTATAAAATTTTCGCCTCGAGAAATCTTCTCGACTACAAAACCATTCTTAGGCGTCCACACGATAAAGTCACAATATTGTAATTCCAAAATAGCTACTGTCAGCTGAATTTGGTAGTAATAAGCATGATTTCTTTTCAAAGTAATTTGATCATTTTCAACCGTATAGCACAGATTACTTTGATCTTTGATTTCAGCTAAATTAAGAGGTGAGAAATTTTTTAATTTGTAAGGACACTTTACTTCAATACAGTAGAGCAGTTCATTGTTTTCCACAATTAAGCCATCTGGGCTGCAACCAAGTCCTGGGAAGCGATTATTAACAATCAATCCTGGTTTTTTAATCTGAGTCTTATTAATAGACGTAAGGTAATCTTGGATTGCAGTTGATTCATTTTCTCGACCGTAAGCAATCGCAGGCAAGTGACTAATATCTTTTGTTTTTTTGTCATAACTTTGTATTCATTAAAGGGCATAGCCGGATAAGCAGGTCGAATCGGCCCCCGCTGAATTTTTTGTCGGTACTACAGGGATCAATTTGGACCCAAATGAAAATAATTCAGTGAAAATTTCAGCTATTAATCTTAAACGGTTTCCGAGTAATTGAAAAAAAACCTATTTTTTAGTATTTATTTTTTTTTTAATAGTAAAATTAAAATTTTTTTTTTGCTGATTTTTTTTTAAATACTTACGAGTAAAAGCTGTGAAAAAATTTTTTTTTTATGATTTCTAGACTAATAGCCGATTCTTAAACTAAAAAACAAAATCACAATTATTTTTTTTTATGCCTATTTTAAAACATGCAATCACCAAATTTGGACAGAATACGTCTTTTATACTCCTCTGTACTCAGGAATTTTTTCAATTTTTTTGGTTTGGTGCAACGTCATGAAAAAAATTAAAAACCAATTTTTTGTTAATTATTTTATATTTCAACTGCTTAGAACACTACTTACAACTAATTATAAAATGTATTTATTCATAAAAATATTCATCAAAAACGTAAGTGGTCATCAAAATATTTGTTAATATTTTCGTCAATCTTCATCACTGTCTTCATTAATAACTACACAGCGCCCGGTATTATTGAAAATGCGACTTAATTGCATATTTTACTGACAGGATCATACCAGCTTTCTCAAGCAGTGTCATACTTAGCTAAGATGATGGATGAAGATAATAATATAAGCCTTCAGTACGTAAGATCGGCTGAAAACATTCTTAGATTTCAAGTAAGATCTCGGCATATTAATGCAAAAACATATCGCTGCTTCATTGAGTATCATCGTGGCAAAAATGGAGTTAACGGAATTTCTCGATATTGCTGTGATTGTGCCAACGGTCGGCGTACAGTTGGTTGTTGTTCGCATGTAGCAGCTATTATTTATTACCTATCACATGCTAGATATTTATCGAGAATTGTAAGACCAGCAGAAATTTTAAGTCGCATTTTCAATAATACCGGGCGCTGTGTAGTTATTAATGAAGACAGTGATGAAGATTGACGAAAATATTAACAAATATTTTGATGACCACTTACGTTTTTGATGAATATTTTTATGAATAAATACATTTTATAATTAGTTGTAAGTAGTGTTCTAAGCAGTTGAAATATAAAATAATTAACAAAAAATTGGTTTTTAATTTTTTTCATGACGTTGCACCAAACCAAAAAAATTGAAAAAATTCCTGAGTACAGAGGGGTATAAAAGACGTATTCTGTCCAAATTTGGTGATTGCATGTTTTAAAATAGGCATAAAAAAAATAATTGTGATTTTGTTTTTTAGTTTAAGAATCGGCTATTAGTCTAGAAATCATAAAAAAAAAATTTTTTCACAGCTTTTACTCGTAAGTATTTAAAAAAAAATCAGCAAAAAAAAAATTTTAATTTTACTATTAAAAAAAAAATAAATACTAAAAAATAGGTTTTTTTTCAATTACTCGGAAACCGTTTAAGATTAATAGCTGAAATTTTCACTGAATTATTTTCATTTGGGTCCAAATTGATCCCTGAAGTACCGACAAAAAATTCAGCGGGGGCCGATTCGACCTGCTTATCCGGCTATGCCCTTTGTTAAATCTTTGCTTGTATAAAATGACTTACAATCTGATGCAATAATTCGGTATCTTCGTGCATTGAGCCATGCCGAACTATTTTGTTCTACCTGAAGCTCAAATGGACCAAGCGTTGATGAGCTTAAATTAGTTTGAAACTCTGCAATTTTTAATTTTAATATTAACTTTTGATCACAGTCCAAATCATAATCATCATACTGTATTTGCAGTAAGTCGATCCACATTGATTTTTCAATTTCGTATTGTAAGCGTTGAATCAAATCAGTTGTCATTATATCAGCACTCACAGAACTGCTTAGATTCGACTGCGCACTAAAATCAATTACTTTTTTTCTATTAGCTTCATTACAATTTTTTTTACGCTCTTCACTTGAATTTTTCGTTGATTCAACTTTTTTATACTCAGCAGTGATGATACTTGATGGATTATTTCCAGTTTTGCGACCTTGATTCCATTCTTTTATTTTAGAAGTACAAGTTAGCGGTTCAAAACCATGTTGAAGCGTATATTCTTCCAGTTTAAAAAGTAATGCTACAATATGTGAGCAATTAAAAGATTCAGACGGTGGACATTGACATGCAGCATTTATTACGTTTCCATCGTCATCAAGACCTATTACCACATCGTAAATCGTAGTTTTAAAGGATGATTGGATTTTTGCTCTTAGATAATAAATATTGTTACAACTATTATCTTGTAAATCTTTTATACGATCACTAGTACAGTACAATCTACCTCTTTGAATGGCTTTAAAATTACCAGAGACAGGCATTAAATCGTCGTCCATTTCTTGATCATCGTCATCGCTTTCCTGTGAATTTTTACTTTCTGTAATGTACTCATGTATAATACCGTAACAAAATGAATGAGGAACCTGTTTAGATGGAAATGTTTGCCAATTATCATTAGGATAGAAAGTAGTATGGATGGGTAATGTTGTAGATGAATCTGACGTCACTGTTGATCCAGATGTAGATGCCAATGAGACTGTTAAAGATGCTTGCAAGCGTTGTTTCTTCTTCACTAACCATATTCCTTTGTCGACACCTTCAAAAATAACTCCTTCTCTTCCGTTATTTATACAATCGTTGACCCTAATGCGTACCAATAAAAGATTATCAAATTATTAAATTCTAACTAACTGATAAACTCATCACTGAGAGTCATCATTTATATATGTTTTCAAAATTATTAAAAAAAAAAATTGAATGAATAAAAAATGAATAGTTAATTTTTTCACTATTAATTACTATTGACTAGAATTACATATAACCTCTATCTGTTACTGAATCATATTCGTTTATTTAATTTTTTTTCATTACCATCTATATTTGATTCATATTTCACTCTGAAATAAATCTGAAATTTATTATTATTTTCAATTTCTCTTATTACACTTTGAATCTCCCGCTATTTTTTCACTACAGTCTGTATACAAACCTGTCAATTAATTCTTTTTTTTCCGGTAACTTTCAAATTACGGCACGCAAGCCAACGTTTTAGTGTTACTACATTGTTGTCTTTAACGGTTGCAAATTTTAGTTTTGCTCCAAGAACGTCGTCTTCTGTTAAAAACATTTTTCTTTTAGTGCACTTTACTGTGTGTTTATATGGGGGTTAGACACTGTTTGTCCATACCGAACTACTAGCGCTGCTAGTGAGTAATTTTTCGTACTTTAGGAAAAAGGCTCATTCTTCGAACCAATAATTTTGAAATGTCGCGTGACTGATGACGTGTGAAAGGAATGTTAAGTAGTTGACGTTACACATCAGCAGTCCTACCGTCGGAAAATAATTTGAGGTGATTAATGTCACACATCAGCAGTTTCATCGTCGGAAGAGAATGCGGGACGGTAACCGGCATCCAGGTCGGTAAAAAATTTCACGCCCCCCGCTGCAACCTCTGCCGTTGGCAGGCGAGAACAACATAGAGACTTTGACCTTCGGTCGGTAAGATTGTTGGTAAAGCAGCTCGATTTTGACTTTCGACCGATAATAATTGTCGGTAAAGCAGTGCAATTTCGACCGTGAACAGATACAATTGTCGGTAACGTTGCACGTTTTTGACCGCAAGTCGGTACGTCATCGCGGGAGAGGGCTTGAGTCTGGGGAGGATGTCGGTAAGTTTTGGTAACAGGAATCTGTAAGTAGAACTCTCCTTGAATTGCTACTTATATCTTTATATATATATATATATATATATATATATATGTATATATATACTATATGTATATATGTATATATATTGCAACGTACCGGTTACCCGACATACTTGTACAGGTAACCAAGTACACGAATGATAGATCAACATGAGTAGGATAACCTCTACACACGACGTGGCAACAACATCGGGATTATAATCGGGGTATATGAGAACCACGCTGAGTAGCACCGAGTAGCAGTGTTCCAGCAAAGAGCGGACCTGACCCATAATATTTAGACAGAAGATAGGAGCAGTGTTCCAGCATAGAGCAGACTTGTCTCGATAGCTAGGTAATAGGAGCAGTTTTGAGCATAGCGCCACCTGACTCAAACCGGAGGTATAGGGACAGACGAGGCAAAACGCCCGCCTGATTCAAAAAGGGGAAGAGGGTAGAAGGCGATAGTAGATAGTTAGAACAAATCTATTCAAAACATAGATTCTAGTAAAACAGAAGTTATTTTATGTTATTTTTTTTTTTGTACTAGTTTTGTTTTCGACACAACTCATTATTATTATTATTTCATAAAATGTATATTTATTGTACATTCGGTGCGTTACAATATAACCACGGTTGTTTCCTCAATTGATAAGTAGTATCTCGGATAGTTTAGGGATTCAGCGACGGTGACACTACCTCACACTTGGCATCGTTGTGACAACCATGACCCAGTCGTAATATTGTGGATCCCGAGCCCAATTGAAAGCCACGGCAATCCACCCTGGACTGTACCGCATCTCGATAAAATGAAGAGCAGGAACGGTGAGCACGGTAAATTCAAACGTTGCATCGTTGGAGGGACTACGGCAACGACATCAGCGTTCGAGATCTTGGAGTCGGTTATTACACAAACAACGGCTGTATTCCAGTCCTAGTTGTGTAAATAGACGGCGAAGGTGACCCCTCCGCACGTCAAGGTTGAACCAAAGTAGCATAGGGGTTTTTTTTTTGAATAGGCAATACCTATCTTTCTTGTCCCTATTCCCTTGAGATAGCCCGAATTTAATATCAATATCATTTATAACATCTTTCTGCAGTGACCTCACAACCGATGCGCTTTCCACGAGCAGAGCAGCTCTTGAGAAAGGCCGCAAACGTTACAACATATTGTTACGGAGGAACCTTTTCACCCCGTAGGAGTAAACAAGGGAATATTATGAACAAATGAATTACTTGGTAGCTGCGTCAACCACTATTATTGTAAAAACAGTCTTGTGCTGAACACAGATCTGAATTCACGTGTTTCTCTTAAATACACTATTTTACTAAGATTTCCTCACCAGTTTTCACCACTCTGGAGCCCGTACATTTTAACAGTCACATTTGTTACATTAGTGTCCGAAGTGTTCCGATTTGAGTCGTTCTCAGTGAGAATTTGAGAATATTTTGAAAATCTCCATTCCAAAGAGAGATATCGATTCAAAGATGCCTTGTACAAGATCTTCTTATCGACTTGCGGAAACGGCTCTTCATCCTCAACATACACAGCATCAATCAACTCAGGTTTTGAGTTTAATGCAAGAAATTCTTCAAAATCAACATGAGGAACGTCTTGAACGAAAGGGAATGATGGTACAAATTAATAACTTGAAGAATCAGATCCAAGAAAATTATTCTCTCAGGAATAGATCTCCTTCCCCTGTTGTTTTGAGAGATTTTCCAATAAATCAGAATCAGGTAACAAATTTTACACAAAGGTCAGTGCTATTTTGCCCTTCTTTCAATAGAGCTTCAGTAGAAAATAGAGTGTGTGAGAACAGAAATCTGCATAGACTTGAACTCCCAGAATCCTTACACGCTCTAAATTATCATCATGCGATGAACGCTAGATCATGCCAAAATTTTGTAGAGAACGTTGAAAGAGACAGTATTCTTCATTCTGCCTCTAATAAAAATCTCAAACTTGTAACTTTTGACGGTTCGACTTCCTGGACTGATTATGAACGTCTGTTCCAGATCATTGCTCGAATAAATAATCAGGAGCCTGCCATTAAAGCTGCTAATTCAACCAATTCTTTAAAAGGTCTAGCTTTGGCTATTGTGTCTTCTCTATCGAATTCCGATTAAGAAGATTATGATAAAATCTATTTTTCTTTAAGACTCAGATTTGGATATGAACATTTATCTGAATTTTATTATACACAATTAGAAAATAGACGTCAGGGTCGAGACGAAGATCTTGCTACCCTGGGTCATAATATTGAAGGATTAATCCGAAATGCTAGATTTATCAATGCTTCATCTGATCAAAATCTTCAACAAACTTGAGGATTGGCTGCTCCCACTTCACTTTATCAAGTAATGATTAAAGGCTTAGAAATAGAAGCGATGAAAGAACAGAATCTCAGTTCCAAACGTATTCGTCGAATTGAAACTCATGAACCAATAAATGAAATAACAGAACAATCCATTGAATATCAAAATAGAAATGTTTCTTTTTCAAATGATGATTCTCAGTCACAAAATTATATAAATAATGATTCTAGAAAGCTTGAGAGGGAACGTCTTTTCTGTGAAAAGAAAGGACATACTTTTGAATTTAGTTTTTTATTACATAAATCATTTGAACAAAGAAAACTAGAAAAATTGAAAAGGGAAAATAGTAATAATAATAATAATAATCAAACCCGGAGAAATTCAAATTCACAAAATAAGTCTAAATATGAATTTGTTATTCGTAGAGGTATTAATTCTGGTCTCCATGCTGGAGGAAACATTAATGGAATTGATTGTGTATGGGTTATTGATACTGGAGCTGAGACATCTGTTATTCGTTCAGATTTAGTAAGAAATTTCCCTTTGAGTGCGCCTTCTTCAATTTCACGCATGACAATGGGACAAACTTCCAAGGTCCTTGGCAAAATTTTTGCCTATATTGATATTGAGAAATATTCTCAAATTTCTCATGAATTGTTTGTTGCTGATATTGAGGATGAGGGAATTTTAGGAATGGATTTTCTTTCGAAACATAATTGTAATTTGAATATACAGAGTCTTACTATCACGTATAAAGTAATAATTATTCCACTTCTTCCAGTCAAACCTGCAAATTCTAATCAATAAATTCAAGACTCTGCTTCTTTAATAAGAGGAATAAAAGAGATTCCAGACTTTCTCAACGACCTTTACGAAAAATCTTCAGAAAAATCAGATTCAATTCAAGAAAATCAATTGAAAGATTCACACTTAGAATTTCGTGAAGCATTTGCTAACGGTAAAAATAATTTGGGACAGTGTTGAGATCAATGTTGAAAATAATATTCCTATTAAACAAGCAGCTCGAAGAATTCCTATCAATAATAGAGACGAAGTCGGAAAATTGGTTCATGATATGATTTCGAGTAATGTTATTGAACCCTCTTCAAGTCCTTCGGGATCTCCAATAGTCCTTGTAAAAAAAAAAAAAAATGGATTTAAAAGATTTTGCATTAATTATAGGAAATTGAGTGATATTATTCAAAAAGATTCTTATCCCATTCCTAGAATTGAGGATACTTTAGACTTGATACCAGGAACTCATTGTTTTTCTACTATTGACTTACAAAGTCGATATTAGCAAGTTCAAATGCATCCTGAGGATAGAGAAAAGACGGCATTTGTGACTGGGCTTGGAGGACTTTGGCAATTTAAATTTATGCTTTTTGGTTTATGTAATGCTCCTGCTACTTTTGAAAGATTAATGGAAATAGTTCTTGAAGATTTAACAGGTAAAATTTGTTTAGTTTATATTGATGATATTATAGTTTTTGGTGAAACTTTTGAAGAAGAATTATCTCATTTAGAGATAGTTTTTGATAGAATTATTGAAGGGGGATTAAGAACGAGTCCAAAAAAATGTAAGATTTTTTCAAGAGAAGTTAATTTTCTTGGACATGGTGTAAGAAGTGACGGAATAAAAACTGACCCAGATGGAATCAAAAGTATTAAAGAATGGCCTATACCTTTGAATAAGGTTGATGTGCAAAGTTTTATTGGACCATGCACATATTACAGAGGATTTGTAAAAAATTTTGCATCTATTGCTAAACCCCTCCATTCTTTCACTGGAGAGAAGATCAAATTTAATTGGACAACTTATTCTGAAGAAGCTTTTACCAAATTAAAAATGCATTTGATTTCTCCACCTATTTTAGCCTTTCCAATTCTCAATGTTCGGTTTATTTTGGACACAGATGCATCTGTAAAAGGTATAGGAGACTGTTATCTTAAATTCAAAATACCGAAGAACGAGTGATTAGTTATCTTAGTAGGGTTTTGAGTAAAACGGAAAGGAATTATTGTGTAACTAGAAGACAGCTGCTAGCTATTGTGGAAACAATCTCTCATTTTCATCATTATCTTTATGGTAGACAATTTTTGATTCGTACGGATCATGCTTCTTTGAAATGGCTATTATCATGCAAAGCCCCTGAGGGTCAAGTAGCCAGATGATCAGAAACATTAGGAACTTACGATTTTGAAATTAGACATAGAACTGGCATACTACATGAAAATGCAGATGCTCTTTCATGAAGACCTTGCGAAGAATTGGGGGATTGCTCTCAATGCTCTCGTTTAGAGAAACAATGAAATGATTCAATACAGTTCAGAATTCTTTTTCTTCAAGATGAATCCAGAGAATGGAAATTACTCCAGGATCAGGATGAGGTTCTAAAAAAAATTCAAGAGTGGAAGATGGTAGGATCTCGTCCGGAATGGCAGAATATTTCAATAAGTAATCAAACTCTGAAAGTCTATTGGACACACTGGGATTCAATATTTTTGTTGGATGATTTGTTATACAGGAAATGGGAATCCCATGATGGAAAGGATATTAAATGGCAATTAATTGTGCCTAGACAAAAAGTTTCAGACATTCTGAATGAATATCATGATTCACCTTATGGTGGCCATTTTGCTGTCAATAAAACGTTGAATAGAATTAGAGATGTCGTTCTGATGTTGAAGATTGGTGTCTCGTATGTACTTCTAGGAAAGGTCCTCAATTAAAGAGAATGAACCCATTGCAAATTTATAACGTTGGAGTTCCTTTTGAAAGAGTTGCTATGGATATTTTAGGTCCATTTTCTGTATCGAAGTCAGGTAATAGATATGCTTTAGTAATTTCTGATTATTTTACAAAATGGCCTGAGAATATAGCAATTCCAAATCAGAAATCTATCACTATAGCAAAAGTTTTCGTCATAGAATTCATTTGCAGATATGGTTCTCCTATTGAATTACATACAGATAGAGGAACTAATTTTGAATCAATTTTCATGAATTAAGTTTTGAAGATTATGGGAATAGAGAAAACTATAACTACAACTTTACATCCTCAATCAGATGGTATGATAGAGAGATTGAATGAAACATTACTCAAATATTTGTCCAATTTTATAGATAAAAATCAAAGAGATTGGGACAAGTGGATTCATTCATTCCTTGTGTCTTATCGTTCTGCAATTCATGAGGCGACGGGCCAGACTCCAGCTAGAATGCTTTTTGCTTAAAATCTTTGGCTTCCTTTGGATTTAAAAAAGGGATCACTTCCTTCCGACGAGTTTCATCAATCAGATTTTCTTAATGGTTTTCAAAATAGGTTGGATGAGATTCATAATTTTGCTAGAAATAAAATTCAAATGGCTTCAGATAGAATGAAAAATCGTTATGATTTAAAAGCTAGAGATTTACATGTTAAAACTGGAGATTTAGTTTGGTTATCTCAATCGATTTTTACAAGATAAGTTTATTCTCACCCTTTTAGAACCTTCAGAAGCTTATCGTAACGTTGCTGGTGTGAATTTATGGGAGAAGATTTATGAGAATCCATCTCGTCATAGCTTTCATTTTCAACATCATGCAATAATAGCAATGCGAGAAAGGCACCTTAAGAAAACGTCTTTACCTATCGAAATCATGGAAAGATCTATTTTCAGTTGTAATTGTTTCGTAGAAAGTAGGAGAAAACTAAAAGGTTTTGAAGATTTTAAAGCTTACTTATGAGAATAAAATAATAGAATTTTAGTTGAAAGTTCTAGAGATCTTGAGGTTGATTTGATTGTTTACCTCAGGTTATCTACGAAAACTTCTTTCAATCGGATTATTTTACGAGCTGGAGAGGAAGAAATTGGAATTTCTTTGTATTTTATCGGAACAGTGCCTATAGTACATGAAAATTGGTTAGACAATGGAAAATGTTCTTCTCTACTAGCTCCTGTTTTTATTCTTAATGCTGAAGCTTCAGCTCACGATGTATATAGGGAGTTTTCTGACGTTATGACGGGTTAACGATGTTTATAACCTGAAATGGATGATACTGTTACAGCTCTACACTTCTCTCTATTTTTCCTACTCGCTAACTCTCCCACAGTTCTTACATGAATCTCATGGTCTCTGTCCTGTCCTCTTATCTCCCCGTAGTCTCACGCTATTCACTATCGCGCTTACTCATCAAATTCTATTCCCTACCTTTAGCATCTTTACACCTTTTCTGCACCCGTACGTTTCAAGTCTCTAGCTACACTCCTATTCTAACTCTCGACAACTCCACATCTGGACTTCTTATATATCTTTTGCACAGCACAATTCATTCCTACCGGTATCTCAACTTCTACGCAATAAACATGTAAGTTTGTGGCCTGTTTACCCAAACTTATCTCTGAAAAACAACAAACACGCTGAACGGGTTACGGAAAGGATAACCAAGAGTGACCATCGCGGAATCATCGCCTCGGGAGAGAGGGGAGTGATTGACAGGCGCTCGAGACATCCACTAGTGTTATAGTGGATACTCAGTAAAATATATTGTAAATTATATTGTAAATTTATTCTTTTCATTGTCAACTAAGCCTATAATCCCGATCGTCGAAACCGACATTGTTGTTGATTTAGGTGACTATAAGTGTTATAATTATTTTTGTTATTATTTATGTAATTATTTGTGATTGGTGTTAATATAATGTTTTAGTATCGTTTCTACATCAACCCAAGTCGTTGAGACTCAGGAATTATTATTTCCGCAACCCTTTTAAGTTATAAGAGTCACGCTTATAACTTAAAAACATATGATCGATGTATCAAAGATACTCAACTTTATTTAATCCTCATGCTGATTTCGGGTTGACCTAAAACGTAAAAGCAAAGCCAACCAGTTTACTCCTACCGCTCAGGAGTAAATTGTACTCACGCACTTAACATTGGTGGCAGCGGTGGCCTTCGCGTTCCGGAAATCCAATGATACAATTTTACGTGTGTGCTACGCATGAAAAGCCATCTGATGGACCGATTCCAAAGTGTGCAAGCTCAGTAATATTAATACAAAAATAATACCACTGTGTGATAGTGTTGAAGACACTCCGAAAGTCATATTCTACGTTTAACGCAATCAACGATCTCTGATTCACACAAACGTCTTGAACAAATCCGTATCTCCAAATTGATGTTGCTGAAAAACTATTTCCTGCTGCTACTACAACGACATCTTCATTCTTCACGAATTCTAGTACAACACAACGCACATCGACGTCATCACCGCCGACAGACACGAAATCGCTGGACCAACATCCTCACGGAAGAATGCAACATTTTCTCCCATTCCTTTTCTTCATCTTTTCTTTGTAAGTCGACAAATCTCAGATTGAAATTTACAACATGACTACCGAAAGCGCTTTTCCGCACCTGCCTCTTAAAGATGCATTGGCCGTGATTCCCACATTGAATTGCACTAATATGCCCGTATGCGAATTCATAACTATAGTAGAATGCGCAAAACAAGCTGTTTCAGCCGGAGAACTGAATTTATTCTCCACACTCATTCGCACGAAAATCGAAGGCGACGCGAGTAAATATGTAGAGTCAGATAACCCGGATTCTCTTGGAGATTTGCTGAACTGCCTAAAACAGGCCTACGCATCTAAACAACATCTCCCAGATATCCAGCTAGACCTCGCACAATCAGCACAGAGGCGAAACCAATCAATCAAATCAATAGATGCCTCAGAATCTATCAGTGATGTTCAAGTGCTGAAGAAAAATATCAAAGAAACTGCAACACTAAGATTTATGAAAGGTTGACTAGACGAATAAGAAATAAGAGTAGCTCATGAGAATCCATAAACCCCACAAATGGCTATAGACACGGCCACCAAGACTGAAAAACTATTATCGGATAGACTTAAACTAGCCTGGTACCGTAATACTAACTACGAAACTCGAAACCATATGAAATTTAGTATATGTGAATAAACCGATCACATTAATAAATATTGTCCTCAACAACCCTTCGTATTAGAAGTTTGTAGATACTGAAAAAAGGTAGGTCATAGTATAGAAGAGTGCAGAACAACGCAGCGCAACGACACAACTTGCACGCAGTGTGATCGCAAAGGCCACACAAACGATAAGTGCCGCTCAAATCGGTCTCAATATCCCCAGAATCCGAAAATCCACCAAGATTTAAGAGTTTTCCAAAATAACACTAATCGTCAACAACAAAACAATCACAACACCCAATATCGAGCAAGAGACCCGACAAACCAACCTTTAGACCAGACCCGAAATGACAGTCAACGCTCACAACAGTATAATACAACAAATCCTTCACAATCAGATTTTAGGGTTAATTATGTGACACAAGACTACTTGAACGAGAATGGCGATGCAGGCGTCCACCCGGGAGTTTCATGCAAAGCAGAGCAACATCACGAATATTCAGGCAACGCAAGCTATTTAAACGAGTTCAGGGACGGCTGCGCTGACACATCGATCTCCCCCAAACCAGAGCAGCGTCCAAACCAAACGTTAGCTCCGTACAAATGGAATCTGGCCCTTTACAGATTCGAACACAATGCCCGCATTCTTTGAATGGGTCCGTGACACTAATAATAGATACTGGCGCTAATATTAATTTGTTGAAAATCGATAAAATTGACCCAAGAGTCCACGTCACAAAGACAGACATTCGGCAGATTTCAGGGATAACGGAAGAATCCATCAGAACAATAGGAAGTCTCTACATCGAGTTAGCTAATACACGCCGCGAATCCCATCTTGTCGATAACTCCTTTCCTATCATCGAAGACGGTATACTGAGTTCAGACTTCTGACGTTTGGAAAAGGCGACTATCTGTTTCGAAAACAACTACCTCATCTCTCGCGGAACCGGCGTTATTCCCTTTAACAAGCATAGAACCAAACAAAAGCACCACCGCGTATCCTCACAACATCAGTCATACAAACACCGAAGGATCGAATAACCACCGGTGAAGTCACACGACAAACCCAGCACATTTATAGTTAACACCCGTGCTGATGTGAACATAATTAAACTCGGAGAAATACATCCGGATGTTCCGTATAAATTATTCGAAGGTCAGATCCACGTTACCAGTGCTATACATGAGCCAATGAAAGTATTAGAAACAAGTAGCATTCGAATCGGTGACAACCTTCATATATTCCATATAGTCGACGATCTGTTCCCGATACAAGAAGAAGGAATCTTAGGATCGATGTTTTTACGGAACGAAAATGTAACGATATCTTTCAATGCAGAAAAAATAATCTCGAACACTACTAGCAAACCATTTTACCTCCTAAAGGAAGACTACATATTGATACCACCACGAACGGCTCAGGTGATTGCACTAAAAATTTCGAATCCCTCTGTAAAAACGGGATTCATAGAACAGTTAGAAGTAGGCGCTAACGTATTCCTGGAATAGGCCCTGGTTACCAACCAACAAGGGTTTGCTTACGTTGATGCAATAGGTTCCAACGAATCAGCTGTAGAAATAAGAAAACCAGTCGTCACACTAGAAGAAGTCGATGAACTCGCGAGCACCGCCACGCTCAGTGCAAAAACACACCTAACGCATACAAGTACTGCAAGCAGCGGACAGGTCTGACTAGCACAGGTCTTACATGAAAAAAAAGGATCGAGAATTGCGTTCTTCCCACATCCCCAAATTACGATTCAAGACGCCTTGACATTTTAAAAGAAAAATTACGATTGTACCGTTTGAATGACGAAGAAAAACAATTGATAGTTGATCTTGCTATCGAATTCAACTATTTATGTTTCCTCCCAGGTGACACCCTGAGACATACAAACTTAGTCAGCCATACGATCCCTACTACTAATGACGCACCAATTCATACCAAACAATACAGACCCCCAAGAGTACACAAAGATGAAATACAAAAACAAGTGGTCAAACTCCTTGATCAAAACATTGTCACACATTCTTCATCTCCTGACAGTTCTCCGGTCCGGATAATCCCCAAGAAATCAGATGCTAGCGGCGAAAAGAAGTGGCGAATGGTCATTGACTCCCGAAAACTGAACGAAAAAACCGTCAGGGACGCTTACCCGCTACCAAATATCGTCGATATCCTAGGTCAGCTGGGCTCCGCAAAATATTTCTCAACCTTTGAACTGGCTTCCGGGTTTCACCAAATTGCAATGCATCTCGATCACAGCGCAAAGACCGCTTTTTTGACTCCTCACGGCCATTTCGAGTATACCAGAATGCCATTTGGCCCAAGAAATGCCCCATCCACCTTTCAACGTCTGATAGATTGGATTCTATCGGGATCACAGGGTATTGATATGTTTGTCTATTTGGTTGACAAAGTTATTTACTCCCGATCCTTGGAGGAGCACGGAACCAAATTTCGGAAACTCATGACGAGATTGTCTGATGCGGGACTAACCCTCCAGCCAGATGAATGTGAATTTCCGCGTTAAGAAGTAGCAAACCTAGGTCACATCATCACTCAAAACAGATTGAAACCTAATCCGGAGAAGATATCAGCGATAAAAAACTACCCAGTTGACAAGAATCCTCAACAGATTAAACAATTTTGAGGTTTATAGGCCACTACCGCAGATTCATTCCTAACGTTTCAAAAATTGCTAAACGTATTAATAATTTGCTAAAGAAGAATAGCCCTTTCTTATGGACAGCAGAAGATTAATTTGCATTCGGAAATCTACGCGATAGTCTGTGTCGAGAACCGATACTGCAGTATCGCGACTTCGAAAAACCCTCCGTCCTCACAACCGATGCTTCAAAGTATGCAATAGAAGCAATACTCAGTGAAGACAAAGGTGGCGAGGATTTACCAATCGCGTATGCATCGAGGGTGTTCGCTAGTTGTTGCTAGCTTTTTTCGACCGAGCCGCTTGGAAGATGTGATCGCTCTGAAGTCAACGATGAGATTTTGTGTTGTTTATAATATTGCTGTTTTATTCCAAATTACATATATACACAAGGTTATTTAATATTTGGGGTCCACGTGATGGAAGGAGTAGTCGTGGTCCCCTGGTATCTTGGTGAAGGCTGCAGTGAGGAGGATGGGCGACTGATTGGTGCGGAGCTTGGTGGCGGCGTATAGTGGCTCTTCGGTGATCCAAAAAAGCGTCTTGCTGTCGACTGACTGTAACGTATTGGTGGTGCAACTTGATTGTAGCTCAATGAGGATGAGACCGAAGTTTTCCTGACGATCGGTGAGATCGGTGGTCTCTTATCCCAGCCGTGGCTACACCTTAACAGCGGCAAACCACGCGAGCTGATTGCGGGACGCACGCGTCTGCGTGGGTGGCGTCGGCGGCGCGTGTGACGTAGTGGGTGCTGTTCACTGTGGCGCACGACTGGAAAGTGTGTGATGCTTGTTGCGGCGCGTGACTTGTGCGGCGCGCGACAGGAGAGTTGGTCTTCACAAGGTGGTTGTGAACAAGGGTGTTACAAAAGGCTGAAATCAATTACTCGATGTCCGAGAAAGAATTCTTAGCAGTCGCTCATGCCGTCAAACATTTTCGCCCTTACCTTTACGGTGGAACCTTGACCCTGGTAACAGACCACGAATCGCTCAAGTGGATCAAAAACGTACGAGACCCGACTTCTCGATTATTGCACTGGAGACTGAAGTTTCAAGAATATTCCTACGTGACAAAACATGAAAAAGGAATAGCGAACTCCAACGCAGACGCGCTCTCCAGAAATGCACCTGTCGATTCTTTCCGAATTCTACCTATTACCTCAAAACGGCCACGAGCCGATACAGAATGCTCATCTACTGACGCCCACAAGCGCGCCAAGTAGCTCACCATCACCCAACACGTGCTTGCGAACCAGATACGCTATTTTCATCTACTGGCGCCCACAAGCTGATGAAACACTCGGAACAGCACCCAATACAAGCGTGTGGATCTGCACACGAATCTAACAGCCCTTCCCCACGGAGACGAACCAAAGCATTACAAGACACCTTGATTTCCACTGTTACCTATGACTCGAGTGCCAGTATGACTGACAATAGCAGCGCAACGGAGGCACCGATCGTAAGCGATAAAACGATTAAGCAAACTACGGAACGAGATCAACCACTCACCTCATCTAAATCTAACCAAAACTCCGGTGAGCCCCAGGGTCGTAGTATTGAAATACGTGAAGAACAGTCCGACACACTGAATCCGCCGCACCTGAAGCCACTACCAGTAAAGGACGAAATTACGCCCCTCGATTCACGGAATTCGTAACAGATCTTAACCACCGACCATTGACGCATAGTAAATTCATTCAAGAGATACGCGCCAATCTCCTCGACAGACAAGATAACCCACTGCATCTCGGCAGACTGCAAGACATCACAAGGAGTCGCGGGACAACTGATCAATAGGAAAATAATCACCCGAGATCAACTACAACAACTAGACCCTGAAGTAACGAACGTATTGACACTGCCACATGGTAACCGCCTCAGGTACAATCTAGTAACCAAACAATACCACTACCAGAAACCAAATGAAGAAATACTGTTCAACGCCCTAGTGAATCTAAAGAATTGCTTAGAACAAGACAAAGTCAAATCGCTCTCGATTCCAAGACTAGGCTGCGGCTTAGATAAGTTAGACTGGAACCTTGTTAATCAGATGATCAATTACATATTTAAAGACTCCGACATAACGATCACCATTTGTAATTATCAAAACCCGACTTATGACTCGACATCTTCTGAATCTGAAGCAGACGCATCAACACCCAGAATCCCTGCTCCCCCTTTAACTCGTCGGCCAATGCGTCGGACCGGCACTAGGTCAGCTCCAAGACATGCTCCGGTTTCTACTCCCTCGCGCTACCCAACTGATATCTCCGAGAGTGACTCCGTGACACATGATCCGGAGTCAGCTGTTGATGACACGGATAGCGATGCCTCCGTTGTACCTACGGCAATGCTACCACCTTCACGCTCACAACGTCGCGACAATCCCGAAGACCGAAAACCGGACCGCCCCCATATTGACAATGTCAACTTTTGTTGTTTAGATTACTTCATACAAAATCAACATGACATATTACCAACACCCAACGTAACCGAAACTAAGACGGACTTCTCATGTTGTCCGACAATTACGCTCATTTCGTATTAGCTAATTGTCGTTGGACTGAAAGACTAGAAAAACAGTTGATACACAGAAATCTGATAAGCATGGAATCCTTTTAAAACCAGAATCCAGAAATATCCGACGTAATCAAAACTTGGTTGGAAAACAACAAACACATTTTTACTCTCGTAGTGAAACCACGTCAATCAGACTCAGGCAGACTTGAGGACATTTTCTATACGTTAGTGAACTTGAGGATTATCTTGTCCGGACTAGACATTCGGTCCATACCTTTTCCCATGTCAAGACCGGGAGTAGATGATATTCTACGATCTATCTTCAAAAAACTCATTTATCACATTTTTGCGGATTCAAACATTCGAGTAACACTTTGTAGAAATACTACAATTATACCAGACGAACGATTACGCGAAGACATGATCAAAGAGTACCACGAGTCACTGATCGGAGGACACCAAGTTGTTACAAAAATTTTCGATAAAATAAGGGAAAAATATTTTTGGCCAAATAGAAAAAAGCAAATTCAAAATATCATCAGATCTTGCGGCAGTTGCCAGAGGAAAAAACTAGTCAGGATCAAAAAAAAATTACCCATGGCAATCACTGACATGCCCGCAGAGGCCTTTGACAAAGTAGCCCCAGATTTACTTGGTCCGCTCCCTGTTACGAAATCGAATAACCGCTACCTTTTGACGATCCAGTGCAATTTGCCCAAGTTCTTAGACGCCATTCCAATTCCCGATGCTACTGCAAAGATGATAGGGACAGTATTCGCTAAAGAATACATCACGCGCTATGGATCTCCATGAACTACACTCACTGACCAGGGACGAAACTTTATGAGTAGCGTTTTCAAAAAAATATACAGGCTCTTCAAAGTTAAACAACTACGAATAACCGCCTATAGACCGCAATCAAACGGCTCATTAGAAAGTAGTAACCGTGTAATTACCGAATACATTAAACATTTCACCAACGCAGGTGAAGATTGGGATGAATTCATACGTTTCGCTATTTTCTGCTATAATACAGCGAAACACGACAGTACACATCATTCACCTCACCAGCTGATTTCCGGCTCGGAAGCTAAACTACCGACAGATGCGATACTGAGCAACACATCCACGCATACATACGATACATTTCTTCTCGATCTGATAGCGAATCTCACAGACATCTGTAAACGCGCCGCGTTGAACCTGAAACAAGCTAAATAGAAAAGTAAAGAACACCACGACAGAACGATTAACCCACAACGATTTAAAGTAGGACAAACTGTTTACCTATTGAACGAAACAAGATCAAAATTCCAAGATCATTACAAAGGCTTGTATGTGATCTAACGCATAATAGATGACGTTAACGCCGAAATATACCTCACGCTAAACAAAACTAAAATAGTTCATCTTAATAAACTGAAAATCGCACATACATAGTAAAATCCCACATTAACCCCTTCAATAGCAAACACAGTACAACCGATAATAACAAGACGCGATTAGCTCAATAATCAAGCTTTTTCAAACTCAGTAGAATATGTATATCATTACAGGGCCAGTGTGGAAATCACCGACCACGATGAAACACCGCACACAATACAACAACTTGACGTCAATCCCGGCATCCACTTTGATCAAATAAACATTCTACGAACATTCAACAAAGAGTGAACGCTAATCAACTATATGGATCTTGGTAACTTGTTATCCCAGTTATTAAAAATTACAGACTATTTGAACAAAATGAGCGAAAAATGTACTACATTAGCAAGTAAATGCGATACGAGTGACCACATAGAATCATTAGCCAACAGAATTAGTACAATCAAAGAATACCAGAATTAAATAAAATCATTAATCGGTCATCGCACAGTTAACAAAGCGCATTTGGAGCTGTCCAAGTGAGCAACGCGCAGCAACAAAAGAGGAGCCTTATACTTTGTGGGAAGCCTCTCCAAATCACTTTTTGGAACACGAGATGTAAAAGACGGTGAATACTCGAACCAATAGATAAATAATCTATACAACGATACAAACCATCTAGCAATCCTGCTAAACAAACAAACAAATACAGTGCAATCGATACTGGGCGCATATCGTAACGAACTAGATAACGTTGCATCCCACAACTAATTACAAGACCGCATGTTAGCAACCCTAAGCAACCAAGTGACTATCTCGGGAAGATTCATGTCCACAAGGAAGACTGCAATCTCACTTATTAGACACCTCATTGACCTAGACAGATACATGAATAATTACGAACTTGATCTTAACAACCTAATAGACGCTATCCTCTTTGCACAACAAACGTTTCTTAAGCTGGAAGAAACACTTCATCAAAATCGAAAATGACCTACATGGGGATTCAGTGCTCTTCAGTTGCTAATTTTTTCCCCAAATTTTGATTTTGTTGCTCCAGTAATTTTGCCGAAATTAAGGGCGATGTCAAGTTCAAAAAAAGTTGGCAAAGCCAGGCAAACGGATGACGGAATATTAACGAAAAAATGATAAGAATTTGTTGCTAATTAGTTGCTCGAACAATACACTTATTTTGAACTGAAAGAATCAACCCCTGCTCCGGAAACCACCCCCAAGTTGTCACGTACAAACAATACGCTTGAAATATAATTGAATGTACTGAATATTTTGTTTTCAACCAATAAATCACTGAATCAGGTGAATCTGTCGTATCTCAGATTTTGTTGCTCAACCCCCAACACCCGAAACTCACCCCCATGCCAACGACGCTACACAGAAATGACAGAACGCGCGGATATAAGAATTCGCTAAAAATTGATTTCAGATCCGCGAATTAGTTGCTCTTGATGCGCCGCATCTCCGATTTTGTTACTCGACCCCTAACACCCAAAACTCACCCTCATGTCAACTACGTTACAGAAAAGTGATGGAACGCACGTTTTCCATTAATATGCTGTTATTTGGATTCTGCCGTTTCACCCCTGATAAATTAAAATTACCCGTTTGTCAACTTATCTTGATAAAAATTAGAGTTTCACATGTCAAAGTTGCTGGGCTCTATATCTAATATCCAAAGTTAACGCTGTTGATGGGATTGCCATGATCGGAGAATGAGCTCGGCCACGAGTCATATCCACGTTTCAACTCGGCTTTGCGATCCAACTATTCATGCTGCAATAATGTGACGAGTTAAATAGTTTTGAGTGCCCGTAGAACGCTCAATATCATTCTATTCTCCGAATGTAATTCCTCGTGGCTTGATCGGCGTTTATGTCTATCGTATGTTAATGACATATGTCGGTTGTTCCGCGATTATTTCATCAGCATTTCATTTTACCTCTAGTCTCATTTGTTCATTTGTAGAGGATTTTGTAGTCTTTCTTCACCTTTAGAGGACGGTAACACCTGTATACGGGGGCGACGCATGATCGACACATCACCCATAACAGTCTTAACATATTAGATACCTTTTTTATGCATTTTCTAAAGGAGACCATGAATCCGAAATCCCCGTCCGCTAAACTTATTACCTTCGCTTTCGTATCAATTTCCCAAAGACGTACTGATACAATATGTCGTATACAAATATCTAAAAAAAGTCTCATTTTACGCAACAAGAATGCCAGAAGATGTATTTCTGTATTTTAATTACCACTCATTGCAGGTATACATATCCTTGCATCATTTTCACTAAAAACAGAAGATTTTTCAACAATTAATAATTAATATAAACTGAAACTTGGATAAAGATGAGATTTATATAATTGTATATGTCATGAAAAACGAGAAAATCCAAATATCATTCAAGGCCGATAAAAATGGGTCACGTATTGTAATTCAGTCTCAGGTAACCCTGTGATGTTTTTTTTTTTTTTTTGATGCAATAACGGAATAACGCACATATTTCTGAAAATCTCAGAAGTTGTAATTTTCATTAACGACTTGGAATTATATCCAAGTTGACCGATTCTCAGACCTATCTGGGCTGAACTATTTTGATTTTTATTAGAAATGGAATTAAAAATAATATTAAACGCAGAAAATTAAATCTTTACTTTGGCTTTTGTTCTAAATGTACGAGGAAGGACCGGTTTTACTTGACTAATATCGCTAGAAGACTGAGGGCTATTCTAGACCCCTTAGCGCCTTCAGGAGCCCGTGGGCCTCATTTTTCGGCCGCAAAAGCAGCGTGATACTTGAGAAAGTGCAGATAGCCATATATCGCGGAAAGAGTTCTCTCTTTATGTTTATATTTTCTCTCTGGCACTTTCCACGTCGATTCGTTTTTGAACCCATGATCCGAAAGGGACATGATTCTAGGTACTAGTGATTCAATAATCCATAATTTTGATCGATACCACAAGGAATATCGTCGACATGTAGTACGGTGATATTCGATCCGATGTACGCAAAACATAACATCTTACACTCGACTTTCGTTTCATATCTGCTTTGTTTTGACTGTGATATTTAGTACAGGAGGTTGGATAGATTCAAGTGTGGCGGTGTTACAATGTACTTTCAACAACATTATGTAACTATATTATTATAACTATATACCTTACGCTCATACGCAATCCAGAATATAAACCATCCTATCTCCAATATAAACTTACTTTTGCAAATACTTATCCTCAAATATCCAACTAATGTTGCTAAACGCATCATTTAATATTCAAACTACATTTATAATGCGACTACATACTTGTAAACACACACTAATTATCATTTTCATGTATACCGACAGCATATTATATTCAGATTATAAATACCATACACTACCAATAATAAGTAAAATTGTAAAACCAATATGCAGCATATAGTTTGAAATCATGTTTCACTACTGTATATGACATTTTCACCTTCCTGCTTTCCATATTCGGGACCATATCTACCGCTATGCTTCCTCTGACGGGGGAGGGTGTTACGTCCAGCATACCACTTCTCTCTATTTTTCCTACTCGCTAAATCTCCCATAATTTTTACATGAATCTCATGGTCTCTGTCCTGTCCTCTTATCTCCACGTAGTCTCACGCTATTCACTATCGCGCTGACTCATCAAATTCTATTCCTTACCTTTAGCATCTTCACATCTTTTCTGCACCCGTATGTTTGAAGACTCTAGCTACACTCCTATTCTAACTTTTGACAACTCCACATCTGGACTTATATATCTTTTGCACAGCAAAATTCATTCCTACCGGTATCTTAACTTCTACGCAATAAACATATGATCGATATATCAAACATACTCAAGTTGATTCAACCCTCATCCTGATTTCCGGTTGGCCTGCAACGTAAAAGCGAAGCTAACCAGTTTACTCCTACCGCTCAGGAGTAAACTCCGGTCACGGACGTAACAATACTTTCAAAATCAACAATAAGGGAAAATTTTGCAAAGGATCTTGTTATTTTTAATCCTTATTAATTGCAATTGTGATTTCTAAAATGGAAATTAAGATTTCAGGTTCTGTCTTGACACTTTAAGATGTCGTGGATCATATGTTTTTTATGAGTACCCAGCCTGTTTTGAGGAAGAATAAGGATCATGTTGTTGGAAGATTTCTGAGAACAAGATTGTTTCATTTCATTATCTTCATTTTCGTATTATTATTCTAGGAGAATTATTTCATCTAAAAAATAATGATAATGATAATGATGATGATGGTGGCGGTGGTAGTGGTGGCGTGGAGCTGATGGTGGTTGTGCTGATGATGATGATGATGATGATAATAATTCGCGCAGATGGCGGGGGGGTTAAATCCCTCGTTCGGAACGTGGCGACCCCGCGTACATCGAGTGAGTCAAGCGGGGACTGAAGTTGACATGGGCCCAACGGATGGCCCCCGAGGTGGCCTCAGGAGGCGAATTGTGCTTGAGAACCTGGTTCGCTCGGAAAGTAACGATCCCGGGGTTTTCTAGTAAGTCGGATGGGACGGAAGTCAGCACAAACCCGATGAAAGGCTCCCAAGGCGACCTCGGGGGCCGTGCTATGTTCCGGCACGGTACGGGGAGTTGCGCCCCCGAGAGACCGTTTAGCATTCAGGAACTCATATGGAGACGGTAACAACGTTATACCTCAGGTGGCAGCCCCGGCACAGGGGAAAACCACCCTGGGTTCCGACCAGGTGAAAGCCCTAGTGGCCCATGGCAGCGGCATAGATTCTGAGGGCCGCGAATTGTGCAAAGACCAAGCGACAAAAACTGCAACGAAGACAGCAGACACGAGAACTGTGAAGGCGGACACGACGACACTGGGACAACGACGACGAAACAGGACGGACAGCGTGTCAAGCACGGGCAGCGGAGCGAGTTGCGCATTCGCTTATCCACGATCGGCACGGAGACACGAATCATGGACGATATGGACCTGACCGATGTATTGTTACTGATTCACGGAACAGCAAAAAGAATGGCCGAGGCAGCGGCCTTTTAGAAAAACATGAATATGTCCGTTAAACTGGGCATAAAGACTATCCTAGAGGCTGTCGACGTTGCGCTTAACAGGCGCGCCAAAGCAGTCACGACAGATCACAAGACGGACAACTAGATGACGGAGACGGACGTTGAAACGGAACAACGAACTGAAAACACTCCGGATACTGAATGAAAACGGGTGGCGACTGGAACCACTCCGGAATCCCTTCAAAAGAGGGCAACGGTTGCGGAACCCGTCGTCGACTGGCAGACCGTGACAAAAAAAAAAAAAAACGGAAGACGCGGACGGACCGGACAAACGCGACAACGGACACGACGGCCGGCGCTGAGGGGCGCAGAGCGGCTCCTAAGCATTGGGGGACGGCTGTGCTCGTCAAACCCGGGAACGACATGTCGTACTCCGACATCGTGAGGAGGATATGGACCACGGTCGACCCTGCAAAAAGTGAAGTGACGACTCCCAGGAAGACGAAGAGTGGTCTGTGTCTTCTGAAAATAAAGACAGACGCCAACAGACAAGACGACTTCCGACGCGTCCTGCAGGACGCAGTCGGCGACGCAAGAAACGTCAGGGCCGGGACCTCCAGAGTACAACTGGAGATTATAGACCCTGACTGTGTCACGACCAGGAACGACGTGATACAGGCACTGCGACGGGAGACGGGAGGAGACGCGGACTTCGAGGTCCACATCTTCGGTCCGAATCAGGCCGGACAGTTTATGGCCGTATGAGACCTAGAGTCGCAGGAAGCCAAAGCGCTGCTCGGCCGGGGACGGATCGGGATTGGATGGGTGGGGTTCCACGTCCGACCACGACTGACGGCGACAAAATGCCACTAGTGCCTGGGATATGAGCACTCAAAGGCAAAATGCAAAAAACACAGACCGGACGAAGAGCCGCAGAAAATGTGGCGAGACAGGACATTACGCCACGGACCGTGAGAACAGACCGGCCTGCCCACTGTGCACCGAGGCGGGCCACGGTGATGCGGCGCATCTCGCGGGCTTCGGGAGGTGCGTGGTGTACCAGTGTGCGCTAGAGAGGTGCAGAAAGCAGGCTGGAAGACGGACAGGATGATTTAGGGTAATCTAAACTGCAGTAGGAAAACAGACATGCTACAACCACAGATAGCAGACGAACACGACACCGACATTCTGATCTTGTGCAAGCCGTACAGGATGCGACATACGCAGGATGAGATCACGAACGAGACCAAGACAGCAGGTATCTGGGTGAGGGGCGCTGCCCGAGCCCGGATAACCGCTCGTGGCGTCGGGGACGACTACGTCTGGGCTAGGGTGGGCGCTGTCACTTACGTCAGCGTCTACCTGACCCCAAACTGGGCCGTGGCGGAGTTCCTGGCGAAGGTCGCGCTCCTCAAGGACGGACTCAGGGCCCTGCCCAGAGACCTCTTGGTCGCGGGGGACCTCAATGCGAGGGCGATCGAGTGTGGCATGACGGAAACCAACAGACGTGGACGGCTGCTGTTGGAGACGGCTGCAAGTCTGTACCTAGTGGTGAAAAATACAGGTGACATACCAACGTACGGACGGCCGGGATTTGGAGACTCTATCCCGGACGTAACGATGACGACGGACAGAATTCTGCCACGAGTAAGGCAGTGGTGGGTCTTCAAACGCTACACGGCCAGCGATCATCAGTACATCGCTTCCGAAGTGGCAGAAGAGACAAAGTCGGCACGGAGGAGGATCCAGCACCCCCCACCGTGAAACATAGACAAACTCGACGTACCGAAGTTTTCGACAGAACTCGCCGCAGCGCCGGCCCCGAATGACCGACGCCCTCCCAGAGCTGACTGGCCGGCAAAGGGCGTAAAAGACCGGCAGACTAGACGGCCAAACTGACGACGCGGCTGTGCGGCAGCACAATGCCAAAACGACAGTACGGACGCAACAGATCACGACAATACTGGTGGGCGAACGAAATAGTCGAGCTATGGAAGAGTTGCCTGGCAAAACGACGACGGGTTACGAGGGCTGGCTAGAGATTTGAGAGAGAAACCCTTCAGGCCGAGTACAAGATCAAACGGAATCGACTGACCTACGATATTAGAGACAGTAAGACCCGATGCTGAAAGAAGCTCTGCAAGGAGGTGGACCGCAACCCCTGGGATGCCGGTTAGAAGATTGTGACTGGTATGTTGGGGGCCCGGATCCCGCCAGAACTCAAAAATGCTGAAACCGCACGATGGATCGTCGACTGACTATTTCAGACGCACCCGACGCGTACGGACGCCACGAACGACGACGAGACGGCGGTGCTCCCCGTCTTTACCGCCGAGGAGCTTGTCGGAGCGACGAAAGCAATGAAGAGGGACAAGGATCGGACGGGGTACCGGCGGAGGTCTTCGGCTGATGGTGAGCCTGAGGCCGGAGATACTTCTTGACCTCTACAACACGTGCCTCACGACTCGGACATTCAGCGACCGTTGGACGGTGGGAAAGTTGGTCCTTATCCCAAAGGGTAAGGTTGACCTCAGCACGCCGTCGGCCTACCGGCCGCTGAGCTGACTGGACACGACAGGGAAACTGGACGAGCAGCTTCTGCGACCACGACTCATTGACGCGATACAGGGGAGTGGATGCCTCTTGTGCCAGCAGTTCGGCTTCCTGAGGGGTCGATCAACGATCAGAGCGATCCAAGAGGCGGTTGACTCCTTCCGGTCGACAGACAGACTGCCACGATGCGCGACCCGTCGCGCTGCTGGTGACACTGGACGTCAAGAACGCCTTCAACTCGGCCAGGTGGGTGGAAATCCTAGAGCCATCGGAGGCGACTTCGAGGTCCCGCCTTATCTGTTCTGGGTTGTTGAAGACTATCTTCGAAAGAGATGGCTGACGTACGAAACAACTGAAGGTCAAGTGACGCGACAGATCACCGCGGGTGTCGCTCAAGTTTCCATACTTGGTCCTGACTTCTGGAACGGGATCTATGACAGCCTGGGACTAGAGTTCCCGCTAGACGTTCGCCTGGTCGCTTACGCTGACGACATGACGGCGGTGATAGTCGAGCGCACTCCAGATCGATGACTGACCATGGACAGTAACTCGCGACGGAAAAGTCGGAACTGGTGCGTCTCACCAGAAGACGAATACCGCCACACTACGCATGACGGTCAGGACGGACGAGGTCGAGACCAGAGGGGAAGTCAAGTACCTGGGGGTAACCGTGGACACGAAGATGACCTTTTGGCCTCACGTACAACAAACGGCCCAGAAGGCGGCTGAAAGGATAGCATCCCCAAGCCGCCTGATGGCAAACACAAACGGACCGAGACCGGGGAAACGGAGACTTCCAATGTCGACGGTGAACTCGATCCTCCTCTACAGTGCGGAAATCTGGGCAGACTCCCTAAAGACTCAGAAATACTGTCACGCAATAACGACGGTATAGAGACGAAGCGCGTTGAGGATCGCTTGCTTCTATCATACGGTCTAAGCATAGGCCGTTCTGGTTGTGGCGGGCGTGATTCGCATAGACCTTTTCGCGTTCCAGCTTGAAAGGGTCTACGGAAGAGACGCGGACGTGAACCGACGGGATGCGGCAACGTCGGAATGAGCCGTGACGATAGAGATGTGGCACGAACAGTGGGCCAGAGAAACCGACAGAAAACTGGACGAGACGACTTATTACGGACCTGTGATCGCGCATTCAGAGGGGGTTTGGGGATGTAAATCTTGACGTCACCCAGCTTCTGACGGGCCGCGGATATTTCAGACGCTACTTACACAACTTGAACCGAGTACGGACGTCCAACCTCACGTACTGCGGACACGAACGAGACGACGCGGAGCACACGTTTTTCGAATGTGACCGCCGGACAGAACTGAGACAGAGACTGGAGACTGTCGTGGAAGGCATCACTTTCGACAACATTGGCGGGGTGATGCTACATAGTACAGAAAGATAGCAACTTGTTGCCACCTACACAGAGACAATCTTACGACGCAAGAACGCGGACGGCTGCCTGATGTCACGTAAATGACGGATGGCCTGCACTGGACGGATGGACGGGCAGACTGATAAGACTTACACCATCAGAGCCCCTAGCTGGAAGTAATATCACCACAGTCCCTGGCTGGGGGCGTTGCACACTAGGTGGCGGTTTAGTGGGTCGGCCATTCTGGAGTCCCACATACGCGCTAGCCTGTATGACTGGCGTGAATCCGTAACTTGAATTCCGCAACTTCTCGAAAAAAAATAATAAAAATGATAATAATAATGATTATAACAATAATAACAACAACAACGACGACGACGCCGACGACGACTATAACAACGACGACTACAACAACGACAACGGCAACAGCAACGGCATCGGCAACGGCAACGGCAACGACAACAGTAATAATAATAATCGATTATTACAATTCTAATCAATTATTTTGTTTATTTTTCTGAAATTCATTCTTGTCCTTCCAATATCGGATGTACAGTTCTTAATGGATTTTTTTTTCGAACTCTGCCATCCCTATCTCTTGGTCTTCTCGTTTGGGTCCCAATTATTTGGTTCATGGTTCTACCAACTGTGGTTTTTCCCTTTCTGGATCTCTTTTGGTCTTTTCATCTATACCCATTTTACCGAGCCTTTTTTTTCTGTGGAATTTCTCCGTTGGAAATCTTTTTTTCAGATTAGCCAAAGGTAAACCTGTTTCTCAGAAGCAGATGGCATCATTTTTTCAATTTTTTTAATGGATTGGTCACTGACTTTGGTGAAGCATATTTTACAATCCCCGAGGAAAAGACGGAAATTAGTACTTGTACTGTCTTCTCAAGGTTCTTCTGTGGTTTTTTCCCTGAACGGGAAGACAAATGCCGGACAGAATCCGGAGAATTTAATCATTTCCGAGCTACAGCTAATCTCCCCGAGGGAAGAGAGTACCCAGCGCCGATAATCAAATTGCAACTTCTGAAAACATGTTATGTCATCCTCACGTCAGTAATTTATGAAACAAACAAAACAAAAATCATTATTTTTGAGTCAGGGCGACTCAACTTCAAGGAGGGCGGTAGTGTTACGAAGGAACCTTTCCACCTTGTAGGAGTAAACGAGGGAACATTATGTAAAAATGAATCACTCAGTTGCTGCGTCAACCACAATTACTGTAAAAACAGTCTTGTGCTGGACACAGATCTGAATTGACGTATTTCTCTCAAATATACTATTTGTCCAAGATCTCCTCACGAGTTTTCACTACTCTGGAACGCTTTTGTTTCAACATCAACAGTTGTTACAATATATATATGTCGGAGAAAAGCCTCGGAAAGGCGGAAAGGATTAAAAATGATCAAACTGATGGGGATAACTCATATTTAAGCGTGACGATCCCGAACACGTCCAGTCAACTCTCTCGCTTGCCCGTGACTGTCGATTTCGTCCAAGCGTTTTTATGAAGAAACCATTTGCTTGTTGCTGAGATTCCGTCATTAAGCTATATTCATAGGTTGCAAATCAATACTTGACGCTTGATACAGTGGACTAATCGAGAGTTCAAGTTCAAATTGAGTTAATGAAATAATCTTTTCATTTTTTTCTGACAGAAAGACTAAATTTATTTTAAACTGTTGATCTTCAATTAATTCAAATGGAACAAATGACCAAAGATTTGTCATACTCCGACATATACATATAGTGCTACACCAATCCTCTTACGATACTTTGAATGCTAATTCAAATCAGCGATGATTATCACAATTGATTAGTATACTAACAAGATTTTCCGATTTGTTCTAACTTTTCTGTATTCCCCATCACCATAATAATAAAAATTCTGGAAAAATTTAAGAATCATACTACAAAAATATGAACGGCTTGAAAAGAGGACAGATGGATATTCGATTAGAATTTGAAGCAAGCATGAAATTTTCCTCAAACACTGCAGCCTATAGCATGATCTTGCACAATCGCATTGTCGAGAACAGTCCGATTAGTGGCATGGTTGAGAAATCAGTATAAGTCAATTTTGGGATAAGATGTTCAATTATTATTGTGCGAATAAAGAAAATATGTGTAATAATATTTCCTCAATTCAAAATAAAATGATCTATTACGATCATTATGTATAAGCTGAAAACAGAATGTAATTACTGATAAATAGATAATATTTATCTTTTGAAGCGTTCTATTTCACCCAACCACATGATCAAAAAATTAGCTATCTTGCGGCGAGCATCAGAAACATCACTGAGTCGATCGGTGGAACATCGATTGATCGATAATGCGGTGGGGCACCACATGTGACAAGCCTGCGACAACTCCCAGTAACACCAACTGTGGGTAAAAAATATGCGCCATCCAACGGTAAAAATTTGAAGTGTCCACTCATCCAACGGCGAAAAAATGAAAACGGCTGATCATCTGACAAAGCAACAAATTTCATTGTCGAACTGTCTGTCGGTAAAATAGAGCAAATGTACGAGTGTCGCTATCTATGTTGACGCTCCAGTCGGTAATAATATCGTGGGTAAGGCTTACTGTAGCGGACACCCACCACCGGCAAGCCGGCGACAACTCATTAAAATATTTCCTTTTCTCCATTTCTGTCTTTTAACAACTATTGCCCTTTACAGTTAACTTTCGCGTGTCCAGGCCTCGCCGTGCTAGCCGAGGGCCAAGGGTTTGACCGCGCCGGGAGTTTCCCGACGTGTGGCATTTATGGCGCGACGTGACCCTTGGCCTCGACTCGGGGGCGAGCCTGCATTTTTCCCCCATCTGTAACCAGTCTTCGCCGTGCTCTTTGCGTATACGCATCTACCAACTAGCTTCGTCTTTTTCCCTGTTTTCGCATTTCTATTATACCATCCCATTCTTGTAACTCGATATCTCTAATAATAAACAGTTTGTCAATACCATATCATTATTAACCACAATCTCTGGCGTCATCCGTTTCCTAATCTCCCGACAGCACCACAAATTGGTGACCCCGACGTGATCTGGCGCGATCCATACTCTTTCTCGTGTCAGACTGTGTTAAATTTTTATTGTGAGTGCTAGGGTTGGTGAACTTTTTTTCGCTGCAAACTTTGAGTGGTATTGGTGACCGGATGTAGACACCAGATCGTGTAAGATGCCGGCCGACGCTGTAACCGACGTGCGAGCTGCGCTAGACCGAGTCGCTGTGCGTATTCCACCGTTTTGGCCCGCAGACACGGAGATGTGGTTCACACGAGTCGAGAGCCAGTTCACGTTAGCGGGGGTGGTGGGAGACGAAACAAAATTTAGCCACGTCGCAGGCAATATAGACGCGAAATACGCCGCGGAAGTGCGGGACATTCTTAGGCGGCCGCCCGTGAGCGGCAAGTATGAAAAATTAAAAACGGAGCTGATTCGTCGTCTCAGCACGTCGCAGGAACAGAAAATGCGGCGATTACTCGAGCACGAGGAGATGGGTGACCGCAAGCCCTCGCAATTTCTACGGTATCGTCAGGCGCTAGCAGGCGTCGTTGTACCGGAGAGCCTCGTGCGCTCACTGTGGCTCGGCAGGCTACTCTCGTCGATGCAGGCTATCCTCGCTTCGCAAACGACCGCGAACCTCGATACGGTTGCCGAGTTAGCCGATGCCATCGCCGACGCAACTCCGCGCCACCAGGTCGCTGAGTACGCGGGGAGTGCGGGTAGGCTCGAAGCCTTGGTCGAGCAAGTAACGGCAAGCCTGGCTACCGTCGTGGCCATGCAGAAACAGCACCAGCAGGACATCGCGGCAATCCAGCGGAAGGTGAACGACCAGCCGAGCCGATCACGCACACGTTCGCGGCAGCGTTCGCAGACCAGGGATCGTCAGCGTGACCGAAGTCGCAACGGTGAGTGTTGGTACCACGCGCAGTTCGGAGCCAACGCTTCAAAGTGCACAACACCGTGCACCTACCTGTCGGGAAACGCGACGGGGGGGCGTTAGAAGCGGTAAACGACCCCTGCCCAAAATCGCGCCGCTTATACGTAATAGATCGGGCAACAAAGACGCGATTTCTTGTAGACACCGGGGCCGATTTGTGCGTGTTTCCGCGAACTCAGGTACACGGCCCGCGCGCCGAAACGTCCCACGAACCTTACGCGGCAAACGATACAACGATCGCAACATACGAATTCGTCGTCACTGACGTCACGAAGCCGATTATCGGCGCGGATTTTCTCAGCCATTTCATGCTACTCGTCGACATTCGCAATCAACGGCTCGTAGACGGGGTCACTTCTTTTCAGACACCCGGCAAGATCGCGGAAGACGGCCCTAGTATTAAAGTCATTTCCGGAGAATCGCAATACCACGCACCCCTTGCTACGTTTCCGGAGATTACGCGGCCAGCGGGGGCACACGTTGAGCCTAAGCACTCAACCTGCCACCATATCCGCACGACGCCCGGACCTCCAGCGACCAGTAGACCACGCCGTTTGGCACCCGAAAAACTACAGCTCACGAAGAGAGAATTTAGAAATCTTCTGCAACTAGGAGTCGCTCGCCCTTCGGAGAGCAGTTGGGCATCACCGCTGCACATGGTACTCAAGAAAGTTGACGACTGGCGACCTTGCGGAGATTACCGTGCTCTCAACGATCGGACCGTTCCGGATCGCTACCCGGTTCCGCTGATCGAGGATTTCTCCCAGAGCCTCCAGGGGAACAACATATTCCCCACAATAGATCTAGTGAGAGCGTATAATCAAATCCCCGTAGCACAAGAAGACGTTCCGAAAACAGCTATCACGACTCCATTCGGCCCGTACGAATTCCCATTCATGTCGTTCGGCTTACGCAACGCAGCACAGACGTTTCAACCTTTCATGGACGAGGTACTCCGCGGCTTGGAATTTTGCCACGTGTACTCGTACATCGACCATATCCTCGTAGCCTCATGGACAGAAGAGGAGCATCTGCAACATCTGGGGAAACTTTTCAGGCGCTTGAAAAGCTACGGAGTGCTGGTAAATCCAGCAAAATGCATTTTCGGGGCAGTAAAAGTGGAATTCCCGGGCTATAGCGTGTCCGGCGAGGGCACTCGGCCGCTGGCGGAAAAGGTTAAAACCATACGCACCTATCCAAAGCCCGTAACTACAAAACAGCTACGACAATTCTTGGGTATGGTGAACTTCTATCGTCGTTTTATACCCAAGGCTGCATACCTGCAGGCACCCCTGAACGACCTTCTTCAGGGAAACGCTAAGGGACGAACCCCGGTAAAGTGGACCATGGAGGCTGAACAGGCTTTTGAAGCGTCAAAGGAAAGCCTAGTGCAAGCCACGTTGCTAGCTCATCCCGCAAGCGACGCCCAACTCGCAATTGTCTGCGACGCTTCAGATTTCACCGTGGGAGCAGCACTACAGCAACGCGTCGAGGGAGATTGGCAACCATTGGGTTTCTTGTCGAAGAAGCTCAGCACAGCCGAGCAGAAGTACGGAGCGTACGACCGAGATTTATCAGCCATCTATTCAGCTGTGAAGAACTTCCGTCATATGGTCGAAGGCAGAGAATTTGTGATTTTCACCGACCATAAGCCGATCACATTTGCGTTCCGACAAAAGTCCGACAAGTGCTCACCACGCCAATTTAGACACTTGGATTTCATTGGGCAGTTCACCACGGACATTCGACATATTTCGTGGCAGGACAACGTTGTAGCCGATGCTTTGTCGAGGATCGACGAAGTAGCAACACCGATCGACTATGACGCGTTAGTGCGATCGCAGGAAGGAGACGACGAACTGCGGATGTACCTACGTGGAGAGTCTGCCTTGCAGCTCAGGCAGGTGCAGATTCCGGGAACCGACGTAGCCATCTACTGTGACGTTTCTACTCAAACGGGGCGTCCATTTGTGACAACGCCTTTCCGAAGAGCAGCTTCTAACGCCGTACATCACCTCTCGCACCCTGGAATCAAAGCAACGGTCAAGCTCGTGACGCAACGCTACGTCTGGCCGTTGATTAAGGCGGATTGCCGGCATTGGGCACGCGGCTGCGTAGAATGCCAACGAGCAAAGGTTTCGCGACACACGTCCGCTCCGATCGGGAAATTTTCCACACCATCTACGAGATTCGAGCACATCCACATCGATCTGGTAGGTCCTCTGCCGATGTCGCAAGGGTTCAGGTACTGTCTCACCTGCGTGGACCGTTTTCACGCGCTGGCCTGAGGTATTTCCGGTCGAAGACATTAATACTGCCACCGTCGCTCGTACCCTTTTCGTTGGTTGGATCGCACGGTTTGGCACCCCGCTGAGGGTGACGACTGATCAGGGCCGGTAATTCGAGTTGCAGCTGTTCAAACAACTAGCAGTTTTGGCAGGCACGACCCACCTGAGGACAACCGCGTATCACCCAGCAGCCAACGGACTCGTGGAACGTTTCCACTGCCAGCTGAAAGCAGCAATTTGATGCCACACGACATAGCGGTCTGATTACGTGATCTGATTCAGATCAAAATCAATGGGCTCCAAGATTTTAATGGCTTTTACTATTTTTTGAAATTCAAAGTTCAATATGCATAAGGGTTCCGTACATAATGAATTCCCAAGCAGCGTTCCGTGCCCCAAGATTTCAACAATTTTTTTTGTTCGAGTCCATGTTCGGATTTACTTCCATGGCATGGATTTACCTCCAATGGCAGTGACTTCTCGCTCAAATTTGAATCCTATCCGTGTAGTCGTTCATCACTTATTGAGGTCCCAAAGCTAGGGGCAGAGAGATGAAGAGGAAGAAGATTTTTTATTTCACATGAACTTTGACTGTTGATAACTTCAAAACTGGTTGACAGGTTTCAATCAAATTTATAGTGTAAGATCAGATGGACAAGATCTTTAGGTCCTGTGAGTTTCGTTAGAAATCATTGAAACGTTCCGAAAATATGACACCCCGATTTCGGGCTTTAGTTGGTCCGGGTAAAAATTCTCAGCAGTACTCGCCGGCCTGCGTGTACTTGGCAGCGATTCTCTGCCGCGAATCTTGATAATTGACGTATTCGTCAATAAGTCTTATAACGTAACTTTCGTATATGAGGTAGACAACGTCGTGAACGTTCAAAATATTACGCTTTCTCCAGAATCGAACTCATGGATTTTAATTTTTTATTATCGTATTTTCTTGTCTACCAATCAATGAAAAATTCCGCCGATGACGCAGGAAGTCGGTGTCGCCGTGAGTCGTCTCAACCTTATAAAGTGAGTTAATCATTCATGTTTATTGTTGTTGAGCAATAAGTAATAGCCATAACCGAAAACGAAGAGCAGTAATATTCATCCGTTGAGCCCTTTCTGCAATGACAGGAAATTAGAATGAGAAATCAGAAATATGAGTGAGAAACAAGCTACACGATTAACGCAGATTTTCTTCGGCGTGTGGCGATTGATTGATTGTTATTGTTACTTGACTTTTTTTCATTGCATAATCAGATTACGTAAGACCTATGTCGTGATGAGTGTTGTTTATCAAACAACACTGACGTTATGAAGGAAATGAAGGATGATAATTGGCAAATATCGGTGAAATCTGTTACATTGTAATATTTATATTACATTGTATAATAATTGCGTGGATTGTACGTTCCTTGTTCGAACACGTTTTTACACGATAGAATATAAGTTGCATAAAAATTACACATTGGAAGTTATGGCTCCGTCGTTAATTTTTCAAGACACCTGAAATATTTGAATTCGCAAATTCTGTAGAATCTTTCTCGTGAAATAATTGATATGAGTTTTGCACATCCTTCTTATGATCGGCTGTGTCCGATATACTTGGCTCAAGTTAGTAGTATAACAAGGGGGGTTCTGCGTAGAAACACCTTCTTTACTGACCAAGCCGACCAATCCGCCTATACATGCATCCCAGACGCAAACCCTTGAAAGTTACCCCCCACTCTCGTGAGATAAAACGTGCTCTGCCGACCGTTCGTCGGTAAGAAAATCTCCCAAATGAGCATGATCGCCGGTAAAAAATCCCCCAAATGACCATCATTGTCGGCAAAAAATCCTCCAAATGACCATGATCGTTGGTCAAAAATGCCTGAAGTTGTCGTGGTGTTACCTCTTGTGGGATAAGTTGTGTTCTTTGTCGTTGAAGAAAATGATGCTCATCAAGCGGGATCGATAACTGCATTAACGAGCGCACTCCGTAAATCCTCAGGCGTTCGAGCGGACTCCGTGGATCCTCGGACGATCGACCGGGCATCCTTGCGTGTACCTGGTTTTGAGAGCTTCCAGAATCTTCGAGAAGATTCTCACGACCTTGAACGAATCTAGACTGACAAACAATTCATCCGACGTGTTTTGACTCGACGGTGAGCAGCATGCGGTCAAAGGATTTCGGTGCGACGTTGAATTTTAGACAAACAATTCTCGGAATCGTCCGACGAAAACAATACTCGGAATCGTCCGACGAGTTTCGACTCAACGGCGAGCGGTCAGCCGACAACGGATTGCGGTGCGACGTCGAATTCTGAAAGGTTCTGAAATTTGTATGCGGCTGCTTCGACCCTAAACAAATGTAGGCTGACAAACAATGCGTTTGACAAATTTCGACTTGACGGCGAGCGGTTCGGGACCGTGAGAAAGAGGTTCTTTGACCCTAAAAGATTCTCAGAATCGTCCACAGAAAACAATACTCGGAATCGTCCGACGAGTTTCGACTTGAAGGCGAGCGGCCTGCGGACAACGGATTGCGGTGCGACGTTGAATTCTGGAAGGTTCTGAAATAAACTCTCGACTAACGGGATAGAGGTTTCGAATGAAAAATTCGTGACTACTATGCACTTTATGTCCATTGACGTAGGCGCCCGTTGTAATGCTGCATTCGACTCGCAACGCGTTGACCTTGAGAATGGTTACAGGCATATCCGAATAGTGAGTTGGTTAGCTGCCAATACGCGCGATGTGAATCCGAGAAGCTGACTAATAAAATCGTCAGGTTCCAAATTTACGATATGGTTACATTCGATTTCGCTGCATAACGTATTATTGTTAGGCTTTATACTGATTCAAATGTTGGTATTTTATAACGCGTCTTGAAAATACTTTTCAATATCCTCAATTTCGTAGCTGCCAGTGTATATTGTGACTACCTTATCGGCTACGTATATTTTATTGTGACCGACATCAACGTTGGAAATGAAATTGACGGGTAACAGTTCAACGAGACCGAGAACATAATTTTTGTTCAGAGCAAGTTCGATTGGAGGAAAATATTGCGATCGATGAATCAAACACGTTCCCGATATCGTTGATGTGAACGAATCATCCATTACTGCAAGTGCTTGAATGACGTTATTAAATTACGAGTCATGTTTATATAACTCATTGCTTAAAAATTTCAGACACAAGTGTCCGCAATTGAATGTACCGTAATCCTGATACCTTTTGTCGTTGTAATTAATGCTACCAATACCGAGATATTTCACGAGGTCTGACAGCGGTTGAAGATGACCGAAACTGTCGACGTAAACTACATCGCTGCCGCGTTTCTTATATGCAACCCAGTGTGTCCCAGGGCCATCTTCATCGTCGAGATTGACTACAGCTCTTTCGCTTTCACGCGGCCCGGTTTTGGGCATTTGGTTGCGCATAAAAACACCTCGGAAGTATTGAATTTTCATGATTTTTGCATACTTCAGCAAATCCCAGTTGGTCAACGCTCGGCGTGGTAGCTTGACATTTATTTTTTTGCAAGATGAAGACCGAAACCCCTTTTATAAGGTTTGAGATGGAGACCTTCACCTGAGGGGATCGCTTCCATCGTTTTGTTATTCCGTTTGCTTCCCTCCAATTCTCGTTGAGCCGCGCTTGCATCGTTTACAGCCTTTGCTATACCCGCAGCACCTCTCGCTAACGCAATAGTAGCGCTGAGACCGGCAAAAATAGGTATGAGAAAAAGTAGAAAACCACCAACTTCTAAGGGTACTGGTAGAACGCGCGGTGATTGGACATTATGTTTACCTCCTCCTTTTTTCAAAGCTTCTCGAGCACCTTTGAGTGCAAACTTGATGCTCGTTTTCGCGTCGTAGCTTCGGATCATAGAATGTTTTGCCGCTCGTATGATTTTGTTCAAGAGAACGTTCTTAGGTTTTCGACACCCCATGCCTAACTTTGTTTTCACCTTCATCGTGTTAGCTACAGCCCAAGCGGCCGCCTTCTCACCCAAATTTGCGTCCTTCGCGAGAACCCGTTTCCAGGCTTTTACGGCTAATATTTCATCCGCAATGCTTCTAGCTTCAAGGTTCTCACGATTTTTCGAGTACGTCATATCGTGTTTCTTACACGTTGCATCGAGAGGATTGATACCGGAATCGCCTTTCGCGAGTCTTTTTGTCAACTTCGTACCAGGACCGCAGTATTGGTAACCGGGGACATGCAACTCCACCGGAAGTTTGTTGATAATGCTATTTACCAAACCTTTTCCACTTGATCGCTTTTTTGACGACCGCTTACGATATCGTGTGTGCACAATCATGTCCACTCTGCGACTAAGAGTAAGTTGTTATGAACGATGCATTGATAGAAAATCTAGCCAGTCACGTTTGAGATGAGGTTCGAGACACAATCAACCAGGTTGCCCGTGATGAATTTTGACAAATTTACGCAGCAGAGTGCAAAACGGAAAAAAAGTCATGGCGAATTGTTGCCGAGTAGTGTACGTGCAGTATTCTGCGGACCATCCAACTGTGGCAAAACCAACGCATTATTTGCGCTTATAACGCATCCGAACGGTTTGAGGTTCGAAAACCTGTACGTTTACTCAAAATCTCTCAATAAACCGAAATACAAGTTTCTGAGTCAAGTGCTCGAAAATGTTGACGGTGTTAAGTATTACCCCTTTAATGAGCATGAGCACGTCATTGCACCGAACGACACGCAACCTAACTCGATCATGACATTTGATGACGTAGCGTGCGAGAAGCAGGATAACATACGTGCGAACTTTTGTATGGGTAGACATCACGATGTAGACTGTTCCTGACTTTGTCACACGTACGCTCGAATCCCTAAGCATCTCGTGCTCGACAACACCGACTTGCTGGTCTTATTCGAACAAAACAAGATGAATGTTAGATATGTGTACAACGTTTATGTGAACACCGATATGTCATACGTAGAGTTTGAAGACTTGTGTGTGGCATGCTGGAACGGTGACAAATATGAGTTCGTAGTAGTCGACAAGGATAGAGAGCTTGGTAATGGTCAGTATAGGAGGGGATTTGACAATTTTATAAACATGACAAGAGAATGAAATACACGATCCTTGAAGACGACAAAACAGTAGCTTTCCAGAACTAGTCGTGTCAACATGCAGGAAATTCGTAAGGAAAAAGTCTTGCATCGTATCGCTCAAGCGAGTAATGCAATTCGTCGTAAGCACAGAATCCTCAGTACGGCAAAAAGAGTCGCTGCAAAAAACAATGGAGGATGTCTTCAAACCTGTGGAAACCCCGCTGCAGGAATTACTTAATATTTCTCGAGGCACAAGACTTGTCAAGGAAGAGGTGAAGGAAGCACCTTGCAACCGCAGAGGAAGAGGATCAAACTGTCACGGAATCGTCAATGAGATCAGAAAATAAATATCTTGAGATGTTCAACGATAAACAAAGACAGCACGAGTTGTATACCGTGTACGGGGTACGGAGTCTTCCTACTGCCGGGCTGATGGTTGGTGACTTACCGATAAGCTTAGAGCGCGATTCCGTTCGCATATGCGGCACGCTCTTTCCGAAAACTCAAGGACTGCTGAAGCTGCTGTTTAAAAAGACGTCCAACAGCGCTCACGTTACCCGCAACGACAAGGAGAATTACAGAAATATCCTTCTCGCAACAAATGCTCACAGAAAGTACTATAGCGCCACCGAGCCTATCGGAAACGCTCAGAGCGCCAAATTCAAGCATTTAATTGCTGAGCTGCTGAATATTTCTACGTCAGGTGAAGGCGTATCACCATCGTCACAGATGTCGAAGCGTGCGGGCAAAGGTGTTCTGCTACCTCAGGCTTGTGTTATTACACAAGGTGTTGAAACAGATTATTGTTTCTGGGACGACACTGACGAGCTGGTGGAACGTCTTCGTTTGCTCGCGGCATCTCAAGCAACCGGGAATACAAGTCACTACAACGTCATTATGTCGATTCTGGAAGGAGTACGGAAAGCCAGGAATCATTCATTAGCCAATTCTCGTCGACTCTGCAATCATTTACGAGATGACAGTCGACGTGTTTGGACGTCAGCTGAATAAGAACTCAGCTGCGAGCACTCGCGGTCCTCCGGGTGTCGGGTTTCAAATAACAGCGGTCGGGCATTACGATGTACGGAACAAGAGACTGTGCAATGTCGCAGATCCCGCAAAGCCGAACATTGCCGTAACTTCACAAACCTTATAACAAAAATTCAGCGTGTTACAAAAACAAATCGACAACCTCGATCAAATGATCAAAGCTTTAGAGATCACCACGGAGAAAGCCTTGGATACCTTATACACAGACTTTAAAACAGGCAGAGACTTGTCGATTTGAAACGCGGAAATCATTTCCAAATTGGACACCAGACTAATAGCGTTGGAATATGAACGAGAAAAAGCAAGCACTCGTGACGGAACTGCATAAGCCTGCACGCCGGAATTACCCGCATCGACGTGTAGACGTTCGCGGCATTGACGAGACCCGGCAGGCGGATCTTGTTGATATGAGGTCGTACGCTGGACAAAACAAAGGCTACAAGTACATGCTCACAGTGATTGATATCTTTTCAAAGTTTGCGTGGGCTCTACCGATAAAGAGCAAGTCTGCAGATGATGTTACGAAGGCAATGGAATCTGTGCTTGTCCAAGGACCCGTACCGAAAAATTTACACGTCGACAGAGGAACGGAATTCTACAACTCGAAATTTGAATCGCTTACGACACGCTACGGAATCAAACTTTACTCTACGTACGGTAATATAAAGGCTTCGATCTGCGAACGTTTCAATCGCACGCTGAAAGGTAAAATGTGGACACAGTTCAGCATGCAAGGAAGCTACAAGTGGCTCGACATCTTATCTGATTTGGTTTCGGCTTACAACAACGCCAAACACCGAACCATAAGAATGAAACCGTCGGATGTCACCGTTGCAAACGAAAGGCTGTTATTACGTCAGGCTTACGGAGGGCTTCAAGCAATACCTACCATATCGGCAAAATTCATATCTGGCGACAAAGTTCGAATCAACAAATTCGAAAATGTCTTCAAGAAAGGTTACACTCTCAATTAGACGACTGAAATATTCACGATAAGTCGAGTGAAAAATATTCATCCTGTGACGTACAAGCTTGAAGACTACCGAGATCAACCCATCGCTGGTGGTTTCTACGAACAAGAGCTCCTCAAGGTTGAACATCCGGATATCTATCTGGTGGAGAAGGTACTCAAGAAGCGTGGAAGAAAAATATACTGTAACTTTCTGGACGTTACGTTAATAAAATATGGATACGCGAGTTTACTTATTATCAGATTAAAAGAAATCAAGAGCGTGAATAGAATATCGTGAAAAATGCTTTTAATGCAAGATACGTGTTTCTCATTTAAAGTCTGAAACAAGACTGTTTTTACAATAATGTTGGTTGGCGCAGCAACCTTATTCTTTTTAAAGACATAAGAGGTTTATAAACGTCTCTTATCTATGCTGACTACTAGATCATTAAAAAGGGGGCGAAGCGGGTGATTTCACTCTTTGTAACACTACTCCCCCCCGAGAAAAAGAGTCGTCCCCACTCGGGAAAGATAAAACAATTATAAAAGTATTCTAGGAGTCAGTGCTCAAAGGTGAGTTGGAGCTGTGGCTCTAAAAATTTAAGAACTCCCTTTTTTACTATCTGGCATTTTCCCACAGTCTCAAGGTAAACCACCGAAAACCTTGAGCAGATAGTTGAGCATTAAATAATCTCAAAAATTTGTGTGCCATGTTTCATAAAGGTTAGTGTTATTGAGTGTTATGTGGCTTCATGAATTCAAAGTTATCCGTAACGGCCCAGATTGATGTCGGAAAGAAATTCAATCTTCTTCATGAAGGATCCCTCCGAAACAGGTTCAGATGAAAACATCGAACCGAGAACCGACAATTCCAGGACCAAATCAGATGAAAACAGACTTCTCTTCATAGGAAATAAGGAAATCGTGGGGTGACTGATCCTAATCTTCTTTAGAAATATTTCACCCTAGAGTTTTGGAAGGACAAATGTGAGTGATGGTATAACAATTCAAATTCACTAAGTGAATTTGGGAGAATACTTGAATAAAATAAATTGAATATGTATTCAAAAGAAAAGAAGCGATCTTATCTAAATCATTTCTGCGTTTTTCTTCAAAATAAGACCACCAGTCATCTTCAGGAATCGGGGAAAGATTGGATGGAAAAGGCTGTGTCAAATAACCTGAAAAAGTACTCACAAAAACTGACACTTGAGGTGATTATAATGTGAAAATCAAGCAATCGCTCAGCGACCTCGAAAAATAATCGTGGCTCTTTTCACATCATTAAACCAAAGCCTATCCGACACAAAACTCGATTCTGAAGACGAAATTTCTAGAAGGAAACAAAACCCTCAGGAAAACAAAAGATCTCCTGAAAACAAACAACCTCTTATTGAAAACATCGGATCGCTGCGGCCCTCCGGCCGGCATGGACGCCGGCCGGGGCGTCCTCCCATTTTTCCAATCTATTTCCTGCCGCCCCAGACCTCGTCGATAGTGTGTCGGACAAGGCTACTTCCCTGTTGCTCGGCACCCCATCGACGAAGCGCGAGCCCGAAGAAGGTACTTGACCAAGACTCAAGACTAATCGACACAACAACTGTCCTTGGAGTCGCGCTGAAATCTGGCTCCTTCTCAACGATAGTAAATGTAAGCTCTTTGAAAAGTCTTTTAATCAAAAGAAATGATTCAATTCTAATTTAGAAGATCCAAATGAAAAAAACAAACCCATCTTGAAATCACTCTCTCCTATTTATAGAGCAATGCTTGAAGCAACATTAGGTTCGACGTAGTAAAATCGAGCCGACCAAAACCCGATTTCGTCTAAGCGTCATCACGCCTTGAACCTACAAAATGGAGACCAGCTACGCAAAATATCGATTGCAGGAAAATGAATTTTTAAACATAACCTATCACAATCTTTATGTTTCTCAATGAAGAAAATCTATCTTATCATTTTTTTCTATGTCTTTTACTTAATTAAGTGTATCGCTCAATAAAGCAAGTACAAGTTAACTATATACTATCCGCTTGTTGAAGAAGTACGAAAATCTTCAAAAACTTGATCGGCCGTAGCTTCTGCATTGATAACTAAAACAGGAGCCGATAAAAAAGAGAAGGTTTGTTTTACTAGCCAATCTTCATGAACCTCATGAATAGTTCTGAGTAGCTTTAAAGAAATACTCGATTCTTTCTCACGAGAACGGGAACTAACTCGAGCAAAAGAAGTTTCTGGGGAAACTCGCAAATAAACCATCAAATCTACTCTGAGCTCAGACGAGCGAATGAGAAGATCAAAATTTTTCGTCAATAAATGAGATTCGAAGTCGCGAAAATTACCTAACCTTCGACGAGCTTCTACAAAACAATTGCTACTGAATATCGATCTTTTCATCACCTTTACAGGCAATGAAGTCATCTGCAGATGTCTATCTAACATAACCGTTTGAGCGTAATGCTGAAAATAATAGCAATAACGATCTGGGTTCTGATACATCAAATCTAAAAGATTAATTCCAGCTAAATTTCGATATTCTTCAAGAGGTTCTAAAAGTGTACAGACCTGGCGATCTGCTAAAAACCTCTTAGTGAAAGTTGTTTTTCCGCATCCGATATTTTCTTCTATAATGATCGTAAGCGGTCGAGTTTTACTCAAACGAATTCCAAAAGGTAAATTCTTCTCCCAATCGATGACCGACTGTGAAGAAGGTCAAGTCGATCACAGTCGTCAAGGGTGTTCGTTTGAAGATCTAACCTCAAAGGATGTTCCTGGTCTTGGAAAGACTGTTCCAGGTTGATCTTCTTCAAATGGAGCAAGTCGATCCAAGTGAACCACCTTCTGACGCGAAAGAGGAGATCTTCGGATTCTATAAACAACATCATTTATCCGGTTCACCACTAAGTAAGGGCCTTCCCAATTTCTTTGTAGCTTTGGACATCGTCCTTTCTGTCTTCGAGGTTGAGAAAGCCAAACAGAATCTCCAGGATTAAATTTTAAATCTCTGGCTCGAATATCATAACAAGTTTTCAATTCATCTGAAGCCATAGAAATTCTATTCCTAGCAAAGTGATGAATTTCTTCTAAACGTTGTTGTAATAAAAAGGCATGATCTGTTTGATGCTGTCTTCGCACAGGAACAGGGCCTTTCTCTAAATCTGACGGAAGTCGAAGATTTCTTCCAGTAAGCATGAGGGCTGGCGTCTACTTCGTCGTCTCATGAATCGCAGATCTGTAAGATAAGAGGAAGAAAGGGATCCAGGAGTCCCAGTCTCTCTGATTCTGCTCTACAAAGGACGACAAATATTGTAGCAAAGCTCGATTCGGACGCTCTATCATGCCGTCAGATTGCGGATGCAAAGAAGTTGTACGAGTTTTTCTAACCCCTAAAATCTGAGTAACCTCTTTCATTAAGGTTGACTCAAAATTTCGGCCTTGATCAGTATGAAGTTCTAGAGGAACTCCGTGTCTACAAATAAATTCTTTAACGAATGCCTGTACTACAGTAGAGGCTTCTTGATCAGCGAGAGGAACCACTTCTGGTCACTCAGTAAAATAATTAGCAATAACCAAAGCATATTTATTTCCAGAATGGGTTATCGGGAGAGGTCCAAGAATATCCATTGCTATCCTTTCAAATGGAGCTCCCACGTTGTAAATTTGAAGAGAGCTTTGTCCCTTCGCTCGAGGTCCTTTCTTTGCCGTGCAGATTCGACATCTCCGACACCAATCTTCAACGTCCATCCGGCAACAAAGCCAAAAGTAGAAGTTGCGAATTCTGCCCAGAGTTTTATTCGACGCGAAGTGTCCGCCTGCAGGAGAATCATGATAAAGAGCAAGAATCTCTGGAACTCGTGACCTGGGAACCAAAAGTTGCCACCTGATTTCTTTCAAGTCTGCAGATTCCCATTTTCGGTATAAAATTCTATCAATTAAAAGAATAGAGTCCCATTGAGCCCAATGAATTTTTAAATCTGGCTCGGCTAAAGATATATCCTGCCAGTCTGGGCGAGTTTCTGCTTCTTTCCAAGACTTCACTTGATTCAAAGTGTCGTCCTCTTGTTGCGATTTTCTCCATTCCTCCTGGTTATTTTTGAAAGAAATCTTCCGTATTATAAGAGAGGGGTCACGATTTTTCTCTAATCGTGCACACTGTTTACACTCTGGCATTTCCTCGCAGGGTCTTCGAGAGAGAGCATCGGCGTTTCTATGATGAATTCCTGCTCGATGACGAATATCAAAATCGTACTGACCGAGCCTTTCTAACCATCTAGCTACCTGACCTTCGGGAGATTTAAACGAAAGTAGCCACCTGAGAGAAGCATGATCTGTGCGTACCAAAAATCTCCTGCCGTACAAATAATGGTGAAAATGTACTACGGTCTTAACAACAGCTAAAAGCTCTCTACGAGTGACACAATAATTCCTCTCGGTTTTACTCAAAACTCTGCTGAAATAGCTTATCACTCTCTCTTGACCTCCCTGAATTTGTGACAGAACCCCGCCTATTCCTGAAAGAGATGCATCCGTATCTAAAATAAAAGGAATTTCGACCTCTGGATAAGCTAAAATCGGCGAAGAAATAAGATTTTCCTTTAATTTCTTGAAAGCCTCTTCGCATTCCGGGGTCCAGTCAAAAGGAATCTTGATTCCGGTCAAATGATGGAGAGGTTTAGCTATACTAGCGAAACCTTTTACAAATCTTCTGTAATACGTACAAAGGCCTAAAAAGCTTTGAATTTGTTCTTTATTCTTAGGTGTCGGCCAAGAAGAAACTTTCTCGATTTTGGATGGGTCGGTCTTCACACCTTGTGCTGAAACGATATGTCCGAGGAAGCCTACTTCTTTCTGGAACAGATGGCATTTTTTCGGGCTCATTTTCAGACCTGCTTGCTTCAGCCTAGCGAAAACTTGTCTGAGATTTTGAACTTCTTCTTCAAAGTTCTTGCCAAAAACGATTATATCGACTAAATAAACGAGGCATATTTTGCCAGTGAGCCCATGGAGAACAGCCTCCATCATTCGTTCAAAGGTAGCCGGGGCATTACTCAAACCAAACGGCATCACCTTGAACTGCCATAATCCTCCTAAGCCCGTAACAGAAGCTGTTTTTTCTTTATCTAGAGGATCCATTCCGACCTGCCAGTATCCGCTCTGAAGATCTATGGTGCTGAACCAAGTTGCACCAGCTATCAGGTCGAGTGTCTCGTCGATTCTGGGTAGAGGGTAAGAATCCTTCTTCGTTATATCGTTCAGTTTTCTATAATCGATACAAAATCGTTTGGATCCGTCCTTTTTGTTAACAAGGACGATTGGTGAGGCCCAGGGACTAGACGATGGTTCAATAACATCGTTCTTTAGCATGTCTTCCACAAGCTTCTTAACCTCTTCTCGGGCGTTGAGAGCGAGTCTTCGAGGAGCTTGTTTTATTGGTGAACTCTCTCCGACGTCGATCTTGTGCTTGACAGAAGTAAATCGGCCCTTATCACCACTATCTTTGGCGAAAGAATCTATCAATTCTAGCAAAAGAGATTTAAACGATTCTACCTGAGCTGAATTTAACGAAATCGAAGATTTCTCAACAAGGCTCTGTAAATGTAAATGAAAATGTTGTTGCAAATCTTCCTCCGAAAGTTCTATTTCTCGAATTCTAGGAGGAGTCCAGTAAATTCCATTTCTATTTGTACAAAGAGTCATTTCGCGATTGTTTAAAGCTAGTGAATTTCTCTTAGTCAAGATAACACAGTTATGAGCTGTAAGAAAGTCTATTCCCAAAATACCTTCATCCTCTATATCTGCTATAAAAACCTTATGTGGAGAGTTGATACACCCAAAAAGGTTAATTTGGACAGTAACCTGTCTCAAAACCGGGGTCGTCTCTCCAGTGGCTGTTCGCAGAGAAAAAGAGGGAACAATCTGTTCATCGGATTTAAAGAGATCCGATCGAACTACGGTTACTTCTGCGCCCGTGTCTATTACCCACAGACAATCGACGCCATTTACAGTACCGCGCGCGTAAAGACCAGACTGTCGTAGACTTCTGATTAAAAACTGTTCTCTAAGAGGGCTTTCACTTCCAACAATCTGCGATGATTTTCGCCCTGACAAATCATCCGAAATTAGTTTTTTGGGTGAGTTCCTGTTGAAGAACTCGATTGAGGATTTGCTTCCCCTATTTCTATATTTTTCTTACGCCAGTTATAAGAGTTTCAATTCGAGCCTTGCATTGGTTCTCTACTATTCTTTTTGAGTAAAAAGCAATGATTAGCATCATGTCCTATTTTATGACAAAATAAACAGGTCAAGCCGGTTTGACTCGTCATGACCGCGTTCTTATTTACACGCTTGTTTTGTTGGTTTTGAAAAGAACCTCGATTTCTTGGTTTAAAATTATTATTGTTATTTCTATAATTTTGAGGTTTTGACTCCTCCAAGTGTTCAAAACTTCGTCTTCTTGAGGTGTTTTCGGACACCTCAATCCGACGAAGCTTGTTCAGTCCAAAATATTGTTTCCTCATTGCCTCTACCTCGAGGGCTTTGGCCGTTGCCTCCCGCAGAGAAGTGAGGCCCGATGTTCCAACGGCCATTTTAATCTCTAGATCATTGATCGCATTTAAAAAAGCTTGTGTAGCTAATAAATTACGAGACGGCTCGTGATCTGGCAAAGCTATACGAGAAAGCCGTTCAATATCTTGACTAAGAGACGCGAGGTCTTCGTCTTGTCCTTGTCTTCTTGTCTGTAATTGTGCCGTGTACAGTTTTGTCAAGTGGTCATTTCCATATCTCAATTTGAGTGCAGTTTCTCATAATCGGAAATTTCTTCCTCAGACAATGCCGTTAAAACATTCAAAGCCGGCGTTCAAAGACAAGAGGCAAGACTGTGGGCCCTCATGGCGGAGTCCCACTGGTTATGTTCAGCAATCGTATTAAACTGACGTTCATAATCTGCCCATGGAATCTTTACGTCAAAAATTGGCGGTTTTGAAGGATAAAGAGGTTTCTCGTTAATCTGAGAAGCAACCTTAGGAAATCTCGAATTATTTAATTGATTAAAATGAGAATATCGAGGCCGAACCTGAGTCAGAGACTCGGAAAAACCAACCTCATTATTTACTCTTGTTCTACTAATTGGAGATTCATCTACTCTCCTAATAAAAGGCACAGACCTTGATTCAGGAACATCCTGGGATCGTCCTGGATGTTGGACCTCCTGAACAGTAGGAACGGGAACAGGAGAGGGAACAGGAGAGGGAAGCGGAGTAACAACTCTGGAACCCTGCGGTGTAACAGCTGGTCCTCCAGTGCCACTCATTTGATGAACGGACTGAAGAGCCGCCACAGTTGTCCGGAGTAGTTCGTGAAGACTAATCTCGGAACGCTCTTGACCTTCTCGTTGCTCTTGAAGCAACTGGACAAGTTGTTGTTGTTGTCGAGTAGCCGTATCCAGAAGCTGCCGTTGATATCTTTCGGCGGCTTCTTGTTGTTGGCTCATAATCCTGAGTAGGTCGATTTGTGAGACTGAGACCATCGTAGGGACAGGTAAACAGTCCATTGAAGGTGCACAAATTGATTCGGGAACCCGCGGATTTTCGGTGATGGAATGTTTTTCTCCTCCACTTTCCCGACGACAAGAGCGTGTCAAACGACCGCTACTCATAGTTTATTTCACGTATTTCACGCACTGAATCAACTCGATTAATAAGAACTCAAGATCCCGCTTGCGACACCAAATGTAACGTACTTTGACGTTACGTTAATAAAATATGGATCCGCGAGTTTACTTTTTATCAAATCAAAAGAAATCAAGAGCGTGAATAGAATATCGTGAAAAATGCTTTTAATGCAAGATACGTGTTTCTCATTTAAAGTCTGAAACAAGACTGTTTTTACAATAATGTCGGTTGGCGCAGCAACCTTATTCTTTTCAAAGACATAAGAGGTTTATAAACGTCTTTTATCTATGCTGACTACTAGATCATTAAAGAGGGGGCAAAACGGGTGATTTTACCCTTTGTAACAATATATTAACTGCAGCGGAATTACGTCACGAGCTAAGACAGCGCGCATTATCAGCAGAAGGAACTTTACCGACTTTACGAGATCGTTTAATCCGATTTTACCGAATTTCTCGCGGAGAAATGACTGACCCGGCTACTCCCGATAAAATGATGCTTGATGCCGAAGCCGGCACATCGTCCTTACAAATACCGACGGACGAAAGACAAAGCCCACAATCGACACGTGAAATCGGAATAAGCACAGAGAATAATATGTCGTTAAATAATACTTCTTCCGGTAATATGCATGATTTATCGTCAAACTAAAACAGCGCTCCGGCTATCGATGTCAGAGGTTCTCTGGAACACCGAACGCAAAATATAGACACTGCGCGAGAACACCTCCCGATACCGCCTAGCTTTACCCCGCGTCGCGAAGCTCCCCCGTTCCATCATATCACGCCGCGGCAACCTTTCGACTCATTCCCGACAGCTCAACCGCCGCGTTTCAATAATAACACTCCAAATACGCTCGCCGCATACGAGGCTATGCGAAAATGGAATCTAAAATCTGCAGGAACGCGAAATGAAGATTCCGAAGCTTACTTAACGCGAATAGAGGAGGGTATAACCTTGTTTAATTTACGCGATAATGACATCCTTAACAGTATCCCGTTTTTCCTCTCTGGAGTAGCTTCATACTGGTTCCGAAGCAAACGACCTCAATGACACGGTTTCTCCGATTTCGAACGCGCTTGGCGTTATAGGTTCGGTGATCCGAATTTACAGTTCAGATTGCGTGAAGAGATCCGCAACCGTACGCAAGGCGAAAACGAGCCAGTCGTCGATTACCTCACATATATGCGTGCGTATTTTAATCGAATAAATCCCAGATTCTCTCACGACGAGGAGATGGATTATGCCTATCGAAACCTGCTACCGCGTTTTCAAGTGTTAATAAGAAGGAGAGATCTCGAAGATCTTGATGATTTAGAGGATACCGCCCGACAATTGGAGATGAGTTTTGCGGCAAGTAATAGATACCACGCACCACCGACTCCCGAAAACTCACTGCTACCGGAACTAGCATATCGCGGAACACGCGCTAACTCCCGTCAATCGCGATTCGCGTTAGCCAACTTAAATCTAGAGGAAGAGCCAAACGATAACGTTAATGCTGCGTATCAAACACCTATTCGAGAAAATCGATCAAACTCGAACGTCAATAGAAAACTCCCGGATCCTAGAGCTGACACGCGTTATAACCAACGATCACCTAGGAATAATACCGGCAACCGGAATCACTACCATCAGAATGAAAACCCGAATAACGTTAACTCGCCTGTAACTTCTACCGCTCCGTCTACCGACTCCAATCCATTTCTACCGTCTACCGAACAAATAACTGCACGCACACGTCCTAGATTTGCATGTTACAATTGCCAGCAACCCGGACATCATCAGCGACAGTGCACCGCGCCGCGCACAAAATGTTGCTTCACGTGCGGATTGACAGGATACACCCGAGCCACATGTACCCGGTGTGCGGAAAACTACCACGGGAACCGCGCGCAAGGGCAACCTCGGAACCCAGACTCACAATAGAGCCCAAAACCTCGCTTGAACAAATTGTCAGACCTTGTTCTTTATCTACCGAAATTAATAATACTACCGAATTTAATAATACTACCGAAATTAATAATACTACCGAAATCAATAATACTACCGAAACTAATAATCCTACCGAAATTAATAATACTACCGAAATTATTAATACTACCAAAATTAATGCTACCGGAATTATTAATGCTACCGAAATTATTAATACTACTGAAATTATTAATACTACTACTGGTCCACCTACTGAACAAACTGACTTCCGCAGTCCAGTCTACCCGCTTCACGGGAAACCACTGTTATTTCTGATTCTCAAAATATGCGATTTACGTGTAACGGCTTTATTTGACTGCGGTTCATCACGAACCTTTGTGAATTTAAAAACTTCGGTATTGATCGAATCGAGAGGTTTCCTAATTCAAAAATCTTATAGCGGAGCAGTCGTAACGGCCGCCGGCCGAAAGGCTGACGTCACGGGTGAAGTAATCGTGCCGATAGAATTGGAAGGGACTACCCGCGATATTCACGTTCGCGTTATACCTTCCCTTAGCTTTGATTGTATAATAGGTCTAGATTTCATTCACACATTTGATATAATAGTAGATTTTACAGAACCTAACTGGTCATTTAAGTATAATTCTCTCGCAACTTATAAATTTCAAACGTACTCCCGATTTACTCCCGATACACAATGTAACGGAATTGTAGCTCTGAACGACGAGCAAACCGTCAAATTATGGAATTTACTAAAAACAGAGGTAGCCCCAGCGTCCGATAAAATAGGTGCGACTAATTTGGCCACCCACCACATAGACGTAGGTGACCATCCTGCGATTAGGCAACGAGTGTATCGAGTATCGCCGAAAATACAAGAAGCTATCGATGAGGAGCTTGATAAAATGCTCGCTAACGGAATTATCGAACCCTTACATAGTGAATGGGCAAGTCCGATTGTAATGGTTAAAAAACCAAATGGCTCCTACCGTTTTTGTATTGACTTCCGGCAAGTAAATCAGGCATCCAAAAAGGACGCGTATCCGCTACCGCAAATGGACAGCATTCTGGACAAACTCCGATCCGCCCGATATATTTCAACTATCGACCTAAGTCAGGCATATTTCCAAATTCCTTTGACTCAAGCGAGTCGCGAAGTAATCGCTTTCATTATTCCCGGTGAAGGACTTTTTCATTTTACGCGAATGCCGTACGGATTAACCGGAGCACCGGATACGTTTCAACGGTTGTTAGATCGCTTAATCGGACCAAATATGGACCCATACGCTTTCGCCTATTTGGACGATATTATCATCGCCACAACAACATTTGACGAACACCTCGAGTGGTTACGACGCGTTTTACGAACTATCCGACACGCGAACCTCACGGTCAAGCCTGATAAATGCGAATTTTGTTGCTCTGAAGTTAAATATCTTGGCTTTCTAGTTAACGAATATGGATTACAAATAGATCCAGACAAGATAGCTCTCATTGTAAATTATCCGGTTCCACATACAGTGGAACAACTACGTCGATTTTTAGGAATGGCTTCTTGGTACCGGAGGTTTATCCCAAATCTCGCCTCGATAACCGAACCACTGACGCGGCTCTTGCGAAAGACCCAATTATGGACTTGGTCTGAATCGCAATCTCTCGCTTTCGAAGAAATTAAAAATCGACTAACTACCGCTCCGACGCTATCGTGCCCCGATTTTAATAATCCTTTCGTCGTACAAACTGATGCTAGTAATTGCGGACTAGGCACTGTTCTAACTCAAACCGACCAAGACGGAGAACACGTGATCGCATACGCGAGCAGAACCCTATCGGATGCCGAAAGGAAGTACTCCGCTACCGAGCTAGAATGCCTCGCCGTTATCTGGGCAATCGGAAAATTCCGCCCCTACATCGAAGGGTACCATTTCACGGTCGTGACCGACCATAGCAGCCGCCAATGGCTTCACAAGCGAAAGAATCCTACCGGTCGATTAGCTAGATGGTCACTTGAATTACTTGGCTATGATTTCACTACCGTATACCGCAAGGGCGCCTTGAATCACGTCCCGGACGCACTCTCCCGAATCCCGGAACCTGATGTCGCTTTAAATTCATTTTCTACCGCCGATAAAGCTACCGCCACTATCGTACCAGATCAACTAACCTGGTACGACCGCCGGAAACGCGACGTCGAAAACACTCCCGGAAAGTTCCCGGATTGGAAAATAGAAACTGGTCAACTATACGTTCGACGCACGGACCCCTTAATCAGCACGTTAGTACAAGACTTGAACGCCTCGAAATTAGTCATACCCGAAGAGCAACGCGAAACCGTTTTACAAGAAGCTCACGATGACCCTCAGTCCGGTCATCCGGGAATAGAGAAAACCTACCGCCGTTTAGCTACCCGTTATTATTGGCCCGGAATGTACCATAATACTACCGATTCTACCGATTCTACCGCCTCTGCCGTCCCTACCGTCTTCAGCTACCGTCAACCTACCGTAAAGATCTAACTTCATTTCCGCAACGCTAAGCTATCGGAAAACTTAACTCTACCTTCACCGTTCGAGTCGTTGTCTAAATTCCACCTTATTTCTACCGTCTGATTTATCCTCAAATGCGTAACTTCATTTCTATCGTTTTAAGCTATCGTCAAAACTTTGCATCAGTTCTACCGTTCCGAGCTGTCGTGAAAATTTAACGTCCTTCCTACCGATTTAAGCTACCGTCAAAAAAAACTCCGATTCTGACTTATTCCGTCGACGTTACCTTTCTCGCAATCACTCTAAACAACCCTCTATATCAACTGATTTCTCGCAAGAACCGTCACTGACTGAGGTAAGGGCAAAAACTCCTGAAACAAAAGCAAAAACTAACAATCAACGCTCGGATATACAAGCCTAAATTACCTGACTCGCCTTTTGTGTGATCTTTTACCATATTTTTCCCATTCTATTAACTAACGCACACTATCATACGTCAAAAACTACCGAAGCATACGCGTTTTCCGTTTCTACCGTCTCTTACGTAATTTCCGTTAATTCTTTTGGCTAGTGTTGTCAATGGACAACGAAACCACTTATTTGTCAGTTTACGGGTCAGCCTCCGTAATTTCTAATGAGAGCCTTCGTGACATTACCTAGGTAGAAGACCTGCCCGGTCTCCCCCTGGGGGGAGGGAGTTGTAACGTGGCGTTTCAGAGCCGCCCGTCACAAGGGCACACAACCGCTATTATTTTTAGTTTACGCGTCCTCAGCAGGGTACTCCAACCGAACTCGATACAAAATAGGCAATAACTACTTTTAACTAATTCTTTTTTGTCAATTCTTTATTTCGCGCTTCAGCGCAAGCTAATAAGGTACTTGGACGACAATGATCCCGACCAACAAGGGACCACCAGCTACCGTTTGCAGCTCTCGACGACTTCGCCTACTGACGGTCTAATCAGACTACACTGGCTACCTTGGTGCACCTTTATATACACCTGGGGTAGCATCCACCCGAACCTTCCGTATCGCCTCGACTGCCGGTGAACAGGGAGATAAAAATCCTCCCGGCGGCCGAGGGCACCGTTTCTCGAAGAGGAACCAGCCGCCAGCTCTATCGGATGCCGTAAGGATGGCGTGAAGGGCAGACCGTAGCCTGCCATCTTCCGACTTACCGGCCTGGTGCCGGACCGACCCCAAACCACTACGTCCAGGTTGATAAAGCCATCGTTCTGAGGATCGACGCTGCCTTCCTATCGGCAAGGACTAATTGTGTGGGTCGTGGTCCACGGTTTGGCCAACCGTCTGACTGCACGACCTCAGGTACAGGCAGCTAGCTACTGTCTGTGCAAAAGCCGGTGGAGGTGAACAATGAGGCGTCACTCTCCACCCGGTAACTTTGGCCGAGAGGCACCCTGTGTATGCCTCTGTCAAAGAAGTCCCCGATGATAGGCAGCCTGGACCGTAAACCGAAGCAGCTACAAAATCGTACGAGTTGGTGTCAACGACGAAATCGCGAGCAGCACATTACGCCACATCTAGCGGTAATTTTGGAAAACGTATGACCACGCCGTAACCGATATTTGCCACAGGGGGATGGCCTATTTGCGGTGGGGCTCAACCAACCAATCAAAGAAGAAGAATCACCTCGCGGCAACCGCGAGATCGGCGAGCCGAACTACGACCTTCTATTCTACGCTTGACCTGCTGAGCGACAGCTTTGTTTTCCGCATCCTTCCGATTATTCTCCCGATTTAAGCTACCGATACCTTTCCTTCTACCGCTATCGTTTTCTACCGTTGATCGTCCCGCTACCGTTCTATCGTTTATTCTACCGTAAAATTTATCCTATAAACTCTTTTTATTCTTTTTCCCTTCCTCTTCAGTTTTGCTAGTATTACGTATAATTGAAAGTGGAGTCAGTTTGTGTGCCTGAAGTCAACAGCCAAGGTAAGGCTTCTGCCTTTGAATTGTATCGTTACGAAGTTGCTCATAATTTCTATTCTTTCTGATGGTATTTATCGACTTTGTGTAAATCATGGTCCACGGCTTAAAGTTGCAGTAAGCCGCCGTGTGGCTGCATGATTTCGGTCATTGATATTATATTTATTGTTTCTTGGTTGCATCGTGTGATGCCAGTTTTGTGTGAATCATGGTCCACGGCTTAAAGTTGCAGTAAGCCGCCGTGTGGCAGCATGATTTTACGTTCGTGTTCACCTATATAAGAGACCGTGTCAGCGTAGAGCGATTATTCTAGAGCAAGCTTCGCAACTCTATCCTTATCAAGTGCTGATCGAAAAAAGAAGAAACATGGATTTCAAAAAGTGTTTGAAATTAATACAAATCATGGAAACGGCGATCAAGATTTTATCTGAAAAATCGTCACTGGCAGAGATTGCAAAATGGATTCGATTCGGAACCCAAAATATTAGGCTTTTGAATAAAATCTTACGCAACAACGCTTTAACGATCGGGAAGAAGACAAGAATTTTGACCACAATTGGAATTCTGAAATCGTTGACAGTCAAATTTCAAAAATTTCAAAAAGTGGGTGACGGATTACGAAGCCGACGAAGAGGCGATCGAGTATGGTGGAAAGATTTGGAGACAGCTTTCGAGAGCCGAATCCGAACGGGAGCCATTATCGATCTGCGGCATAAAGATTTGAACAGGTTTTTGGAAGATGCGAAGCACCTCGTCGTTGCAAGACTGAAGAAAATGCTACGAAAAGTGGGAGTTCAAAAGCAAACTGTGTCTTGTGTTGTAAATTCAATATAACGAAAACACTGGAATTGTTGAGGTAATGAAATATTTTAACACCAGAAACCAGATCATCCTCCAGCCAGCTGACACACACGGGTGGTTCGAAGAAAACGTAAAGCAATAAGTGTTGGCCAAGGTGGCAGATTTTCAAGAGAGAGACTCTGGTTGGTCGCTGACTGAAATAATCAATTTGACTGTGAATATCAACAAGTACGTGCCACTGCGAGGCGGTGTGTTCACATACACACCACTACCCAAAGATATTCAAGATAAGAAGGCTGTCGTCAACATCCGCAACAGAGACGCGTATTGCTTCCTCTTGTGGGTCACAGCAGCCCTCTTTCCGACCAACAACAAAAATCCCAATGAAATTACTTCATATCCACATTTCAGCTCAGTGCTACAATACGACTGTTTGCATTTTCCAATGTCTTTAGACCAGATTCTAAAATTTGAGGAACTTAACAAACTTCCAATTAACGTTTACGGTATAGATGGTGCGGAAAAACAAAAGCGCAGTGAAATTGTACCCATTTATTTCAGTCGAATCAAGTCTGATAAGCCTACAATCCATATGTTGGTAATAGAGTCTGAAAACGGCGATAACGATGATAGTATGGGAAATATTGAAAAGAATGTAACACATCACTTTGCATGGATTCGAAATTTGTCGAGATTGACAATTTCCCAAATTTCCAAACGCTCACATCAGACGTGGTTGTGCGATAGGTGTCTGTCTCATTTTAATGTCGAAAGGTGTTTGTTGAAGCACCGAGTTGATTGCATGAATTCGAACAGAACCAAAGTTTTCTTACCAGCAGAATAGGACAAGATTCTCAAATTTAAATATTTTCAACACGAAGAAACCGTTCCGTTCTGCGTTTACGCAGGTCTAGAATGTTCACTGTAGCTCACACATGAAAGTTTTGGGGAAAATAGAACAATTTATCAGAAGCATCTTCCGTATAGTATAGCTTACTATCTGCATTGTGCGTTTGACGATTTGCTTTCAAAATTCAAAATGAATCGCGGAGAAACTTGCATCCAATGGTTTGTAAACGAGTTAAAGGGATTGGTACATTCGTTAGAGGGATACTACAAGACTGTTGTACCGATGGAACCACTAAATTTGAATCAGATCAACGAATTTGATTCATCGGCGGTCTGTCATATTTGTAAAAAACCGTTCACACCCACAGACGTGAAACATCGGGATCACTGTCATTTCACGGGAAAGTACCGTGGTGCTGCTCACCGCAGCTGTAATCTAAATTACCGACATTCGCACACTATCCCAGTGATATTTCACAATCTGTCAGGTTACGATATGCATTTTCTGATCAAAGCCCTGGCAACGTCATTCGAAGGTACTGTTAAACTATTACCTGTCGATGAAGAAAAGTACATTTCCTTCACTAAATACGTCAAGGGAACGGATGTAACGTTCCGTTTCAAAGATTCGTACCGTTTCATGCCTAGCAGCCTCGATAAACTATCATCGTATCTGGACGATTGTCAAAGATCAATAACACGTAAATTCTGCAGTAGCCTGAACAAATTTCGGTTATCAACTAGGAAAGGTGTCTTCCCGTACGAATACATAGACAGTTGGGAGAAGCTCGAGGAGAAACATTTACCAGCCAAAGAACAGTTTTATTCAAAATTGAATGACCGGAATATATCAGACGACGATAACGCACACGCGTGCGACGTATGGCAAACTTTTAACGTTTAAATTTTGGGAGAGTATTCGGACTTGTATTTACAGACAGACGTGTTTTCACTGTCTGAGGTTTTTCAAAATTTTCGACCAAATTGTTGGACGACGTACAAACTGGACCTATCACATTACTACACAGCGCCCGGTCTGTCGTTTGATGCAATGTTAAAATGTACAGGCATCGAACTCGAGCTTCTCACCGACATAGACGTGGTTATGTTTATAGAAAAGGGTATTCGAGGTGATGTGTCACAGTGCCCGAACAGATACGGAAAGGCCAACAATAGATATATGGGAGAGGAATTCGATCCTGCGGTCTAAGAATCTTATCTCATGTACTTTGACGTTAATAATTTGTACGGTGCTGCTATGAGCTTTGCTCTGCCATATAGTTCCTTCAAATGGGTATCAGACTTCAGACAATGAGACGTTCTTACCATCTCGGACGATGCGGAGTTTGGTTACATGCTGGAGGTAGATTTGGAATATCCTGCGGAACTGCACGAAACTCACAAAGATTTACCATCGTGTCCGGAGCACTATGTATCTCTATTTCGAACAATAAACAGCCAAAATTAACACTCACGCTATTTTACTAGAAAAAATACGTTGTTCATTACCGCGTTTTGAAACAATGCTTACAATTAGGCTTAAAATTACTCAAAATTCACAGAGTTCTCAAATTCAGGCAAACCCCGTGGCTCAAAAAATATATAGATTTAAATACCGATTTGCGGAAAAAATCTGAACAACGCAGTTTCTGGCAAAACAACGGAAAACGTGCGAAAGTACAGAGACGTTCGATTGATCACCGAATAGGATGGACGGTACGGTGCTAGAGCTACCATAGCCAAGCCTAATTTTCACAGCTGCACCGTTTTCGACAAAGAGATGATTATCGTCGAAATGAGTAAGACGAAAGTCAAATTGAATAAACAATTGTATGCAGGTTTGCCCATCCTGGATCTGTCTGAAACATATATCTATGATTTTCATTATAATTATATTAAGCAGAAATTTGGCAACTGAGCAAAATTAATGTATACGTATACCGACAGTTTGATTTACAATTTTACCGTCCCCGACATATGCGAACAAACGAAGGAGGACTTGCATGAATTCGACACGTCTGATTATCCGCTTGACAACGCTTATGGAATGCCTCGAGCAAACAAAAAAGTTCTCGGCCTGATGAAAGACGAGAATAACGGGAAAATAATGTTGGAATTTGTAGTATTACGAGCTAAATTGTACGCATTCTGAGTCTTGGGAGATGAAAAAGACAATAAACGTGCCAAAAGTGTTGAAGAATCAGCGTTAAGAAAAATAACTTACAACGATTATTCGGAATGTGCGTTGAAACGTGAAAATTTGTCCACAAATCAGTATTTGATATCGAGTCGAAAGCATGAGGTATACACCGTAGATCAGCAGAAAGTGGCACTAAGCTGGAATGACGACGAGCGGATCGTGTTTCAAAACACAACCGACACGCTTCCGTGGGGTTACAAGCCTGCGTCTTAGCTTTATAATTACCGTATCGTAATCTATGTAGGACTCAATTTATAACTGAACCATGATGTATAAAATTTTATTATTACGTACGATGGTGAATAAGAACGCTCCGAATTATAAAAAATTATACAACGATGCATATGTCTGTCGTTCGTCTCAAAAAATAAGGATGCATACTTGTTATGTGTCGGGTATGAAATAAGGAGGCACATACGTTTTTTACAAAAAAAAATTCATTTATTCAAATGTTACATGTCCGATTCGTTTATCCAACTGTTTTGTGTATTATCAAAACCTAACTATTTCACGTATATTTTTCTTCCACGCTTCTTGAGTACCTTCTCCACCAGATAGATATCCGGATGTTCAACCTTGAGGAGCTCTTGTTCGTAGAAACCACCAGCGATGGGTTGATCTCGGTAGTCTTTAAGCTTGTTCGTCACAGGATGAATATTTTTCACTCGACTTATCGTGAATATTTCAGTCGTCCAATTGAGAGTGTAACCTTTCTCGAAGACATTTTTGAATTTGCTGATTCGAACTTTGTCGCCAGATATGAATTTTGCCGATATGGTAGGTATTGCTTGAAGCCCTCCGTAAGCCTGACGTAATAACGGCCTTTCGTTTGCAACGGTGACATCCGACGGTTTCATTCTTATGGTTCGGTGTTTGGCGTTGTTGTAAGCCGAAACCAAATCAGATAAGATGTCGAGCCACTTGTAGCTTCCTTGCATGCTGAACTGTGTCCACATTTTACCTTTCAGCGTGCGATTGAAACGTTCGCAGATCGAAGCCTTTATATTACCGTACGTAGAGTAAAGTTTGAGTCCGTAGCGTGTCGTAAGCGATTCAAATTTCGAGTTGTAGAATTCCGTTCCTCTGTCGACGTGTAAATTTTTCGGTAACTGTCCTTGGACAAGCACAGATTCCATTGCCTTCGTAACATCATCTGCAGACTTGCTCTTTATCGGTAGAGCCCACGCAAACTTTGAAAAGATATCAATCACTGTGAGCATGTACTTGTAGCCTTTGTTTTGTCGAGCGTACGACGTCATATCAACAAGATCCGCCTGCCGGGTCTCGTCGATGCCGCCAACGTCTACACGTCGACGCGGGTAATTCCGGCGTGCAGGCTTATGCAGTTCCGTCACCAGTGCTTGCTTTTTCTCGTTCATATTCCAACGCTATTTGTCTGGTGTCCAATTTGGAAATGATTTCCGCGTTTCAAATCGACAAGTCTCTGCCTGTTTTAAAGTCTGTGTATAAGGTATCCAAGGCTTTCTCCGTGGTGATCTCTAAAGCTTTGATCATTTGATCGAGCTTGTCGATTTGTTTTTGCAACACGCTGAATTTTTGTGTTAAGGTTTGTGAAGTTACGGCATTGTTCGGCTTCGCGGGATCTGCGACATTGCACAGTCTCTTGTTCCGTACATCGTAATGCCCGACCGCTGTTATTTGAAACCCGACACCCGGAGGACCGCGAGTGCTCGCAGCTGAGTTTTTATTCAGCTGACGTCCAAACACGTCGACTGTCATCTGGTAAATGATTGCAGAGTCGACGAGAATTGGCTAATGAATGATTCCTGGCTTTCCGTACTCCTTCCAGAATCGACATAATGACGTTGTAGTGACTTGTATTCCCGGTTGCTTGAGATGCCGCGAGCAAACGAAGACGTTCCACCAGCTCGTCAGTGTCGTCCCAGAAAAAATAATCTGTTTCAACACCTTGTGTAGTAACACAAGCCTGAGGCAGCAGAACACCTTTGCCCGTACGCTTCGACATCTGTGACGATGGTGATACGCCTTCACCTGACGTAGAAATATTCAGCAGCTCAGCAATTCAATGCTTGAATTTGGCGCTCTGAGCGTTTCGGATAGGCTCGGTGGCGCTAAAATACTTTCTGTGAGCATTTGTTGCGAGAAGGATATTTCTGTAATTCTCCTTGTCGTTGCGGGTGACGTGAGCGCTGTTGGGCGTCTTTTTGCACAGCAGCTCCAGCAGTCCTTGAGTTTTCGGATAGAGCGTGCCGCTTATGCGAACGGAATCGCGCTCGAAGCTTATCGGTGAGTCACCATCCATCAGCCCGGCAGTAGAAAGACTCCGTATCCCGTATATGGTATCCAACTCGTGCTGTCTTTGTTCATCGTTGAGCATCCCAAGATATTCATTTTCTGATCTCACCAACGATTCCGTGACAGTTTGATCCTCTTCCTCTGCGGTTGGAAAAGAATCTTCTGCTTTCATTTCGTTCTTCGGCTCATCCTTCGTTTCAGTTTTGAGTTCTTCCCTCACCTCTTCCTTGACAAGTTTCGTACCTCGAGAAACATTGGCTAATTCCTGCAGCGGGGTTATCACAGGTTTGAAGACATCCTTCATTGTTTCCTGCAGCGACTCTTTTCCCGTTTTGAGGATTCTGTGCTTACGACGAATTGCATTACTCGCTTGAGCGATACGATGCAAGACTTCTTTTTTCTCACGAATTTCCTGCGTGTTGACACGACTAGTTCTGGAAAGCTACTGTTTCGTCGTCATCGAAGATCGTGTATTTTGTTCTCTTGTCATGTTTATAAAATTGTCAAATCCCATCCTATACTGACCATTACCGAGCTCTCTATCCTTGTCGACTACTACGAACCCATGTTTGTCACCGTTCCAGCATGCCGCACCCAAGTCTTTAAACTCTACGTACGACATATCGGTGTTCACATGATCGTTGCACGCATGTCTAACATTCAACTCGTTTTGTTTGAATGAGACTAGCAAGTTGGTGTTGTCGAGCACGAGATGCTTAGGGATTCGAGCGTACGTCTGACAAAGATAGAAACAGTCTACATCGTGATGTCTACCCATACAAAAGTACGCACGTATGTTATCCTGCTTCTCGCACGCTACGTCATCGAATATCATGATCGAGTTAGGTTGCGTCTCGTTCGGTGCAATGACGTACTCATGCTCATTAAAGGGGTAATACTCAACACCGTCAACATTTTCGAGCACTTGACTCAGAAACTTCTATTTCGGTTGATTGAGAGATTTTGAGTGAACGTACAGGTTTTCGAACCTCAAACCGTTCGGATGCGTTATTAGCGCAAATAATAAGTTGGTTTTGCCACAGTTAGATGATCCGCAGAATACTGCACGTACACTACTCGGCAACAATTTGCCATGAGGTTTTTTCAGTCTTGTACTCTGCTGCGTAAATTTGTCAAAATTCATCACGGGCAACTTGGTCGATTGTGTCTCGAACCTTATCTCAAACGCGACTGGCTGGATTTTCTATTGATGCATTGTTTATAACAACTTTCTCTTAGTCGCAGAACGGACATAATTGTGCACACACGATATCGTAAGTGATGGTCAAAAAAGCGATTGAGTGGGAAGGTTTGGTAAATAGCATTATCAACGAACTTCCGATGGAGTTGCATGTTCCCTGGTTACCAATACTGCGGTCCTGGTACAAAGTTTACGAAAAGACTCGCGAGAGGCGATTCCGGTATCAATCCTCCCGATGCAGCGTGTAAGGAACACGATACAGCGTACTCGAAAAATCGTGAGAACCTTGAAGCTAAAAGCATTGCGGATGAAATATCAGCCGTAAAGGCCTGGAAATGGGTTCTCGCAAAGGACGCAAATTTGGGTGAGAAGGCAGCCGCTTGGGCTGTAGCTAACACGATGAAGGTGAAAACAAAGTTAGGCATGGGGTGTCGAAAACCTCAGAACGTTTCCTTGGACGAAATCATACGAGCGGCAAAACAGTCTATGATCCGAAACTACGACGCGGAAACGATCATCAAGTCTGCACTCAAAGGTGCTCGAGAAGTTGTGAAAAAAGAAGGAGGTAAACATAATGTCCGATCACCGCGCGTTTTACCGGTACCCTCAAAAGTTGGCGGATTTCTACCTTTTCTCATACCTACTTTTGCCGGTCTCAGCGCTACGGGTGCGTTAGCGGGAGGTGCTGCGGGTATAGCAAAGGCTGTAGGCGATGCGGGCGCGGCTCAACGAGAATTGGAGGAAAGCAAACGGCATAACAAAACGATGGAAGCGATCCCCTCAGGTAAAGGTCTCCATCTCAAACCTTATAGAAAGGGTTTCGGTCTTCATCTTTCAAAAAACTAAATGTCAAGCTACCACGCCGAGCGTTGACCAACTGGGATTTGCTGAAGTATGCAAAAATCATGAAAATTCAATACTTCCGAGGTGTTTTTATGCGCAACCAAATGCCCAAAACCGGGCCGCGTGAAAGCGAAAGAGCTGTAGTCAATCTCGACGATGAAGATGGCCCTGGGACACACTGGGTTGCATATAGGAAAAGCGGCAGCGATGTAGTTTACTTCGATAGTTTTGATCATCTCCAACCGCCGTTAGACTTCGTAAAATACCTCAATGTTGGTAGTGTTAAGTACAACGATCAAAGGTATCAGGATTACGGTACATTCGATTGCGGACACTTGTGTCTGAAATTTCTAAGCGATGAGCTATATAAACATGACACGTAATTTAATAACGTCAGTCGAGTACTTGCAGTCATGGATGATTCGTTTACATTAACGATATCGGGAACGTCGTCGATTCTCGAAGCGCAATATTTTCCTCCGATCGAACTTGCTCTAAACAAAAATTGTGTTCTCGGTCTCGTTGAACTGTTACCCTTTAATTCCATTCATAACGTTGATGTCGGTCTTCATAAAATATACGTAGCCGATAAGGTAGTCACTATTTACACTGGCAGCTACGAAATTAAGGACATTGAAAAGTAGGTTCAAGACGCGTTAAAAAATACCAACATTTAAATGAGCATAAGGCCTAACAATGATACGTTATGCAGCGAAATCGAATGTAACCATATCGTAAATTTGGAACCTGACGATTCTATTGGTCAGCTTCTCGGATTGACACCGCGCATATTGGCAGCTAACCAAACTCACCATTCGGATATGCCTGTAACTATTCTCAAGGTCAACGCGTTGCGAGTCGAATGCAGCATTACAACGGGCGCCTACGTCAATGGACATAAAGTGCTTACTATTCACGAATTTTTCCTTATCGTTCCACCGGGATATAAAATCGTGGAAGTTCCGTCGCACGTCATTTACCTTTCGATCACCGTCAGGACCATAGATTACGCACAGCTTCGGTTAGTCGATCAAGAAGGAGATCTGGTTAATTTTCGCAGAAAAGTTATAACTGTGAGACTGCACATCAAATTGCATCAAAAGATGGGTATTGTATATAACAGATTGTCCGAAAAGAGTCATATTAGTCAGTCAGCATGTCCCGATCAAGTTAGTCATCGATCGATTCCCGAACCGCTAACACGTCGAAACGTGGAAGTCCTGATAGCTCTGGGTCTAAAGCTGACACCTTTTGGAAAAGAAATTTCCGACAAATAAAACTGCGATTCTGCTGTTTCGTTGTATGCTACGTACCATGGAGGAGAAAATCTTGAACATTCAAACACCTGTCGTCTTTGACGAATCAATCGCCCACCAAGAAATACACGCACACAAACCGTACGCATCGTCAACTTTCAACACCAGCGATGAGATTTGAATCACCGTTAAGCATCAGGATTTATGCGTATTACCGAGCAAAAGTTCGCTGCATATATCTGGAAAATTGCTCAAATCGGACCGTACTGCAGCAGTGATCACAACCTTAGTCAATAACGCCGTCTATCATTTGTTCGAAGATGTACGGTACGAACTAAACGCCGCGCGCCGTAGAGATTGGAAACGTGAAAACGTTGGTCTAACCAGCCTGCTGAAAGGTTTCGCATCGCTCAACCCTGGTCAAAGTTGGCTTGTGGAAAATGCTGGATGGCTCGATGTTCAGGAAACGAAAAAATTAATTGATGCCGATGGCAACTTTGACGTAGTTATTCCCTTGAGTATGATATTGGGCTTCGCTGAAGACTATCACAAGATCATCGTCAACGCGAAACACGAGCTGATTTTTACAAGATCAAAAAGTGATTCAAATGCCGTCGTTCAAAATCAAGACGGAGACTTTAGAATCGTGATCGATCAGGTGGAATGGTTAGTAACCTATGTGAAGCTCTCGGATCAACGAAAAATCGCACTGTTGAATTTCATTGAAAAAGATACGCAGTTGGGAGTTGGACGAATATCCTTTGCTACCGGCAACCACGAAACACGTTTGGACTGTACAAACGTCCACCCATCTGGAAAAACCGCGACTTGTCATGCTCGGTTTTCAAACGAATCGAAAAAACAAAGCCGGCAAAAATGCCAGTTATCTTGATCACTGTAACATCACTGACGTCAAGCTCTTCTTGAATTCCGAGTATTATCCGTACGGTAACCTGAACTTGGACATGACTCACAATCGCTTTGCATTACTGTACGAGATGTACGTAAACTTTCAAGCCAGCTATTACGGCAAAGAACCCGAGCCTCTATTGACGAAGAGCGAATTTCTACAGTACAAACCTCTGATTTTCATCGACTGTTCGAAACAAAACGAGGCTCCGAAATCTGGACCGGCAGATATTTGTATTGAATTTGTGGCTAAAAATAACTTTCCTACCGGTACATCTGCCTACTGCTTGATTTTACATGACCGTATGATTGAATATAACCGGCTGAGTGGTGGGGTGAGGAAATTGGTATAAAAACCTTGAACGTTGTGATAATCGATTCAGTATTTTTCACAATGGAGTTTATAGTCGACGTACACGGATTCAGAAGACTGGGTCCCGGTTTTACACCAAAAGAGTTGGCAGTTGTGTCACTCGACGAAGATACCAACCCGTCAATTTTTCTCTTCGAACCTCCGTACGATTGGAATTATTTACTCGCTCCATTCGAAAGCGAAAATTTGTGGCTGTCACGGAATTATCATGGACTATTCTGGGAAGGTGGTGATTTACCTTTCGAGAAGCTCGACTTTACCATCGAATGTGTGTCGCTGCGTGATGCTTCAACAGTTTACGTAAAAGGTTTGGAGAAGAAAAGTTGGCTGCAGAAAATTCTGGGTGAAAAAGTTGAAGTCGTTGATTTGATGGATTTGGGTTGTCCGTCGTTGCAGAAATTGAATAAAACGTCGTATACGAATTCAAACTGTACGCATCACGCTATATTACGTCCAAACTGTGCAGCTCAAAACGTATTGTTACTGCGAAATTTTTACTCAAACACAAAAGACAATCGGTATCTACTCGAACAGTTATTCATTCTCATTGCCTAAAGCATGGGTACGATACCGTTGAGTAGGAACACCCATATATCAGCGTTGTGAATTTCATGTAAAACTGTAATCTTGAGTTGTTTTTTTCAATAAAATATTTTGCATCGTCAATAACAACCGCTTATTCAGAACCTCTGTCCCGCTAGTTAAGAGTTTATTCCAGAATCTTTCAAAACTCAACGTCGCACCGCAATTCGTTGTCCGCAGGCGGCTCGCCCTCGAGTCGAAACTCGTCGGACGATTCCGAGTATTGTTTTCTTTGGACGATTCCGAGAATCTTTCAGGGTCGAAGCACCTCTTTCTCACGGTCCCGGACCGCTCGCCGTCAAGTCGAAATTTGTCGAATACATTGTTTGTCAGCCTACATTCGATCAGGGTCGAAGCAGCCGCATACAAATTTCAGAACCTTCCAGAATTCGACGTCGCACCACAATTCGTTGTCCGCAGGCCGCTCGCCGTCAAGTCAAAACTCGTCGGACGATTCCGAGTATTGTTTTTTTCGGACGATTCCGAGAAGTGTTTGTCTAAAATTTGTTCAAGGCCAGAGCGGGTCTTTCAGAATTCAACATCGCACCGAAATCCTCTGACCGCATGCCGCTCACCGTCGAGTCGAAACACGTCGGAGGAATTGTTTGTCAGTCTAGATTCGTTCAAGGCCGTGAGAATCTTCTCGAACCTTCTGGAAGCTCTCAAAACCTGACACACGCCAGGATTCCCGGTCGAACGTTCGAGGATCCACGGGGTCCGCTCGAACGCCTGAGGATTCACAGAGTGCGACTTATCCCACAAGGGGTAACACCACGGCAATTTCAGGCATTTTTTACCGACGATCATGGTCATTTGGAGGATATCTTACCGACAATCATGGTCATTTGTAGGATTTTTCATCGACAATCATGGTCATTTAGGAGATTTTCTCAACGATGAACAGTCGGCAGAGCACGTTTTGTCTTACGAGAGTGGGGGGTCACTTTCAAGGGTTTGCTCCTGGGATGCATGTATAGGCGGATTGGTCGGCTTGGTCGGTAAAGAAGATGTTTCTACGCAGAACCGGCCTAGTATATCTACTTCAATTGAATAAGTATCACATGTAGAGTATTGCATCCGTTTACGAAGCAAGATCCGAAATTGCATTTCTGTAATATTAAGCAACTGAATCTTCGCAAAAAGCGGCAGAGTGGCCGAGGGATACCGCGGTTTCACTCTGTAATACGCGGGCGTGTGTAGAAAGAAAAAAGTATTGAAAAGTATTGCTTTTCTTGTCGATCCAATAGTTTTCAATTCAATACATTTTTTATATTCAGGGAAGTGAATGGATGAATCAAATGATGAAATCGTTCTATTTTCACGGCATTATTATTGTTATCATTATTATTATTATCATTATTATTAATAATATTTCGATTTTAGTTCAATTAGATACTTGTGTTCATTTACTGGGTAAACTACTAACAGAAGTAAAGGACTTGAAGCAAAGGAATATTCCTAATGATAATGGGAATTCTGGTTTGGACTCTGCTATTTCTGTTGAAGTAGAATCCCATTTGAAACTTGATACTCAATAAAGGGTGGCAGCCTTTGAAGTACGACTAAAACCGTGCAAGACTTTCGAAGATGAATTCGTGAGTTATTTATAATCACATTAATCAATTAGGTTGAAAAATTTTGATCTCATCATTTGAAAAATTTTCATACTATCGCGACTTTATCTACTTTTTGATCATAAAAAATTGAATTTCTAATCAACATGAATTGTTTCACAGTACATATGCACTTATTCCTTAAACTATATCGAACATAAAATTTTATAAAAGTAAACATTCTTGCAGAACTGTCATTTAAAATATTTATTCTTTATTGTATGCCTCAAGCGCGAATGCTCGTAAGCATATTTCTACTGGGGCCTGAAAATCAAATTTCCCATTTCTTCTATTATAAAATTACTTTAACTGATGAAAATACTGACTGCTGCAAGATAATAATCTGATTTTATAAATTTCAAGAAAAAACATACATCTTTTAATTGATACATTAAATCTAAGAAATTTAAATTTTTATGACTTTCCAAATTGATACTGATTTGATAACTGACAATCCGTGATAAAAAAATCAGCTTTAATCAGAATAATCAACGACTAAAAAAATAATTTCAAGAATGGATTTAATAATTTTGCTGAAACTTAAAAATTTTTCCGTTGTAATAATTAATCATCAGATAATCTGAAAATTTTTAATATTTATTTTTTCCTATATCCCATTCAAGAACGAAAAATAGATCAAAAAAAATTTATTCCAATATTTTATGGTCAATAATAGGTATTGCTACAATTTTAACGTTTGTATATTTCAACATGAACATTATTCATCATTTTCTGTACAAAAATATGTTCTCTAATATTTTAAAAACCCATGATGCTGAAATCAACAGATATTTGAGAATTTCTCAAATTAATAAAAAAATTAACTGTTGAAAAAGTTCAATTGATTAATATTAATAAAAAAATATAGAAACAAATGTTCAAAAATATTTTTTGAATGATATATATACATTAATAAGTACGGGAAATTGACAAATTTCAGTTGATATATATAAACTCATTTTTGGAACTATTGGTCATTTTCTTTTTATTACATTGTCACGTACTAAATTTTTATCTAGGTTCGGAAAGTCAAACAAGTTGGAGGAGCTAATGGTAAAGATTTCACTGAAAGGGCATTAGCTTTCATATTTTCTGAATAATTTGCAGAGGAAAACACATGGGAAGGTAAAATAACCAAGTACAAAGTGAACGGTCTTTAAAGTGATTGACATTTGTGAAAGTAAGAAATGATTTTAATCTACAAATTTCAACAATAAAGCGGCAAAATATTTATACAACAATTATATTTCAGAAGTTATTCTTGAAAAGTTTCCGACGTGGGACAAAGCTGAATTCGGCAAAGCCGGAACTAATTGGTTTAGGCTTGGCAATCAAAGAGCAGGACAACAACCCAAACAGGTCATCAAATAAACTATACTGATGGATAAAAACATTCAGAGGTCAAATGGAAGTAATATGTAAATTCAAAAAATTTACGCAAATATTCATATTTTGAATTATTTATGTGTTGTCTTATAATCTGAAAAATCATAAATGACAATTACAGACTTAGATTCTAAAAAAAATGACGTGCATTGACTGCTCGAAAATCTGTAATTGTCATTTTCAGCTTTTGGATTTTTTTATCATTATTTGAAGAAAAAAGAGATTATAATAAATACCAAATTGTATCGGAATAAGTCAAAGTTTAAGTTGCGCGATCTCATTGATAAAATTGAGATTCGTGACTAGTTTGCAATTTAAAAAGTGAAAATGAACAATTTTTATCTGTATTAACAATAGGTATCAATGTTTAGTAACTATATTAGAATGTGTAATTATCATTTTTACTTTAAAAAAGACTATAATAATTAAAACATGTTATTTTGATAAGTTGTAAGTTGCGCAATACTATTTAATAATTTTAATGTTTATCCGCTGGTTTTTAACTCAAAAAGTAAACATAGATAATTACAGGCTTTGATTACTATAAGTATTAAAGTGCATTGACTGCATTAGAATCTGTAATCGTCATTTTCACTTTTTAGGTTTTTCTAGTATTAAAACAATGATTGATAATTATTGTTATTATTATCAATTAATATAAGTAGATTTTGTGAGCGCAATATTCTTAAATTTAAGCTTCGTCTGTTTATTTATACTCAGAAAAAAAGACAATTTCAAATTTTTTAATTACATGCATCGAACTACATCATAATTACCGGCCAACAACAACGTTACTACAACATTACAGGCCTGTAATTGTATTTTTTATTGTTATAATTTTCGTTAAATGATAAAAGAAAAATTGATAATTCTTATTTGTCAAAATTTGAACTTGAATTATCAAAAAAGTGCAGTACTACTAAAAATAAAGGTAATAAATTATTTTTTCATTTCGAGTTAAACAGGTGCTTAAATTTTTTAACTCATATTTTTTACAACTACAAGTTATCAGTCATTTTTCTGATAATGTGAATTATTTCTTATGTCAGTTGAATATCACATTATTGTAAGCATTCTTAAATACTTTTTATCACCATGACATAAGAGTTATGTCATCGAGACGTCAGGTAAGTTATAATCATGTCATCCGGACGTCACAATTTTGTAAGCATTGAACGCAACTTTATATCACTATTTCACCTCAAATTTAAGTCATCTTGACGTCAGCTAAATAACAAGTACGTCAGCTGGACGTCATATTTTTGTAAGCTTCCGGTACCGCTTTACTTCTCTATGACATCAGAGTCATGTCATTTTCACGGCAGTTAAGTCTTAATGATGTCAATTGGAGGCCATATTTATGTCATTCATCTTACGCAAGAATCTTACGTCAGGAAGTGGGAAATTATGAGTCATATGTGATTCACATATGACTCACATTTTACGTAAATCATGATGTGATATGACGTCATTCTGCCATCAGTTTGACATAATTGTGTTCACTGGGTTATTATTGTTATTATTAATGATGTGTTACACCTGTATGCATGAGGGAAGAGAATGTGGAGATATTTTGTATAATTGAATATTTTATTGTAATTCTGAGACGATTCACAGTTTCCGTGTAAAAAATTTGCATGCAGTGGGTTGCAGGGCAGGTTTAAGGTTAGGTTAGCCTGGTACAGGGGGTATGAAATTGATCAGTATGGCTACTCATCTGACTAAGCAAAAATCAAAAACCTGCACACCTCAACCAACGTGTGTCATGTGATGGGGAAAAAAACCGGTCAACGATAAAGCAGGTAGTGGGCAGCGTTTGACGGGGGAAAAATCAAAAGCTCGTCTGACTACACAATGATCAAAATAGCTGCCCATCTGACTAGCAAAAAAAAGTCGCGGTCAAACTGTCTGTCGATAAAATCCCCACTACTACCGTACCACCGATCTCTATACTGACTGGATAGCGTTCATTTGCGTTCGTGCTCAAGTCTGTAGCGGCCTTAGTCCCCGACGGCGGGCCGAAGTTGGCATAGCAGCCAGTGGTGGGGGAACTGGAAATCATGATCGGCCGCTACTCGCGTTTACTCTCGTTCTGTCCGTGCAGCATTAAACATAGCTTGCGTATGCATGAAGGTCTGTAGAAGTCGAGTGATCTAATGATAAGAAGTGCTGATTTAACGAAAGGCAGATACTGCGCAGAATTTTTTCTGGTAAGTACATGATGAATAATAATTATATTTATTACTGTTGGTTGATTGTTAGTGTTAATATCTCATCTCGCATTGGATACGGCCGTTATTTTCAATTGCTAAACAAGACTCAAAGAAAATTGTTGCATTTGTGTTCTGACCGTTGCGTTCCAAAATTAATTTCCTAATAGACCCAAAGAGAATTTTATTTCTTAATTATGGGCATCATACTCGATTCTTGGTTTCATTAAAATAATACCACTGTATCCCAGTAAACACACCTATATACGCATATATATATGGCATAAATTTTTTGTACCAGTATAATTGTGAACTGTTTCTGTTCCTTTGATACACGCGCATCACTCGTACGATTAAAACATGTTAATTTTGAATGTTTAACAAAAACATATACTTCGCATCAATTAGGGCTGTTAAAAACTCTTTATATTCTCACTGCATTGCTCGTCGAAATTTTTGTACCTGTTTGAAAAATAACTCACGCAAGCTGAGGCCGCTATGATGTTCTTACTTTTGTTGCATCGATGTTGAAATTTCAAAAAATGTCGTTTCTTGGAATTTCAAAGTTAAGATGTTGAAATGATCGTTGGATTTCTAATTGGTCTTATCATGTAAAGAGATTGCGTGAAAGTGAAGATCTGAATCAAATATTATTCTACAGATCCTCGCTTTCACGCAATCTCGTCCAACGAGATATTCGACGAGAATTTTGATATTTGAACTCAAAAATTCAAATATACGATAGTTTCCAAATATCTCAGATAGAACAGTAACGTCTAATATACATAAATACAAGGTCGCTATCGACGTCTGTAAGACGTATTCACTACGTACATTGAAGAGATAAATCTGGATGTCCCTAAATTGCCTCCCACGGACTAGCCAGCATGATACCTCGTTAAAATCCAACCGAGAATTTCTTTGCCGGAAGCTCGTCCGACGCATAGTTTTTGAATTATAAGCGATAGCGCTAGGCCAATCAGAGTGCACCATTTCATCTGGATTTGCCGCCACGGAAATTGCTGTTTTGTTCGCTGAGTGAATTATTATTATTCGTTTACGAATTGAATATCGGCACCTCCCCTCTCTCGCTGCTGTACCCCTTCTCGGGCGCTGACCTCGGTATTGTTGCCGCGGCACACGCTGCCGGCCGCACATCCATGGGCGCACAATTGTGTGTGTAAACAGAAGTGCATCCTCAGCTTGATAATGCTACGAGACACACATCTACGAATAAAAATCAAAATAAATCACAAAACGATTCGGAAAATTTAAGATTCCATGTTATAAAATACTCCGAATCATCGTACCGTGATAACGGAGGCACGTGAATATCACTGTCAACGAATTGACGCGCTCGTCACATCTTCCATAATTACTCACCCAATCAAGCTGGCTCAAAATCGTCAAAATAATGCTTCCTGTTTATTTTTAGGATACTTGCAAGAAAAATTTTTAACTAGTTTCAAATTAATCTACACATCCGATTTTTTAGTAATGCGGATCCAGAGTAGCAACACATGTTGAAATTATCGAGATCATTGTTGTACAATTTGGTCGGTTCAACCGGTTAAATTAGTGGACCTGGTTAATGAGCTCTCGGTTCAACCCGTTAGCCGACTGAGCCGGTTGATTTGATCAACCGATTTGGCTGGTTAATGTGGTTAAGCGATTTGGCCGGTTAATCTGGTGAAAAATTATAGCTTGCTCGATCAGTTGGTGCTCGATAAATTTCACCATCCAAATCCAATGAATCAGCTGTGAATAATCATTAACCGACCACTCCGGTAATAACTGATTATCGGAAAATGATAACACCGGCACACAAAAAAAATTGAGTAGAATGTGCATTTGACCGGACCTACCTACGGGTACGTATTTTGGTCCGCTGAATCCGAATTCGAGGTCAGTTTGACCCCTACACCCCCAAAATTTCGAGAAAACTTCGAAAAACCGTAAAAATGATGAAAATCGGCAGTTTTGATGATAAAAAAAATTTTTTGGAACTAAACTAAGCGTGATTTTCATGTATTTCGATCTGCTGAATATGAATCGAAACTTTATTGAGACCAAGAGCCATTTCAAATGTAAAAAAATCACACAAACCCTCCAAAATTCCGAAAAAATATAGTTTTCATGATAAAAAAACTTTTTCTGGTCCAATTCAGATAAAATTTTATATCTTTTCATGTCTTCAATTCACATCTTAATTTTTTTAGTCTATTCACCCTCTAAAGCTGGAAAAATTCGAAAAAATTGTAAAAAAATTGTAAAAATTTACAATTTACAATTTTTTTACAATTTTTTCGAATTATGTAATGTAAAAATTTACAATTTACAATTTTTTTACAATTTTTTCGAATTTTTCCAGCTTTAGAGGGTGAATAGACTAAAAAAATTAAGATGCGAATTGAAGACATGAAAAGATATAAAATTTTATCTGAATTGGACCAGAAAAAGTTTTTTTATCATGAAAACTATATTTTTTCGGAATTTTGGAGGGTTTGTGTGATTTTTTTACATTTGAAATGTCTTCAATTCGCATCTTAATTTTTTTAGTCTATTCACCCTCTAAAGCTGGAAAAATTCGAAAAAATTGTAAAAAAATTGTAAATTTTTACAATTTTTTCGAATTTTTCCAGCTTTAGAGGGTGAATAGACTAAAAAAATTAAGATGCGAATTGAAGACATGAAAAGATATAAAATTTTATCTGAATTGGACCAGAAAAAGTTTTTTTATCATGAAAACTATATTTTTTCGGAATTTTGGAGGGTTTGTGTGATTTTTTTACATTTGAAATGTCTTCAAATCGCATCTCAATTTTTTTAGTCTATTCACCCTCTAAAGCTGGAAAAATTCGAAAAAATTGTAAAAATTGTAAAAATTTACAATTTTTTTACAATTTTTTCGAATTTTTCCAGCTTTAGAGGGTGAATAGACTAAAAAAATTAAGATGCGAATTGAAGACATGAAAAGATATAAAATTTTATCTGAATTGGACCAGAAAAAGTTTTTTTATCATGAAAACTATATTTTTTCGGAATTTTGGAGGGTTTGTGTGATTTTTTTACATTTGAAATGGCTCTTGGTCTCAATAAAGTTTCGATTCATATTCAGCAGATCGAAATACATGAAAATCACGCTTAGTTTAGTTCCAAAAAATTTTTTTTATCATTAAAACTGCCGATTTTCATCATTTTTACGGTTTTTCGAAGTTTTCTCGAAATTTTGGGGGTGTAGGGGTCAAACTGACCTCGAATTCGGATTCAGCGGACCAAAATACGTACCCGTAGGTAGGTCCGGTCAAATGCACATTCTACTCAATTTTTTTTGTGTGCCGGTGTAATTTATTGATATTCTTGTATCATAACCGGGATATTCTGGCGAAAAATACGAATAAAGGCGAATACTTCAACGTTGACCATAGACATAACTTTATTAGAACGTTTCGTTCTCAAAATTCTACATTGATTATTATTTCATTGTTCTTGGAATTATAATTTACTTTAACGAACCTTCGGAAGCGAATTTGGAATTCGGAATTCTAAATTCTGACCTTAATGCAATCAAGCATGCGTCACACGTACGGTACATCCCTAACAATCAGCGTAGAAAGAAGATTCCTTTAACGGTACGATAATACAATAATGACAACAGACAAGCAAATATTCAACAACTTCAGGCCGCTTGAGCGTATTCAAAATAACTCGTTTCATCATTGTGCAAGAATTATCCTACCTATTAGTGACTACGCGAACGACCAGACGTAGACTTATGGGGTTAGGTGGGTTTCAAAAGCTCAAAATAGGTACATTTTTATGAATTTTTTTTTATTTAATCAACAGAATATTTTATTCCATCAATTTAACACATAAAAGATACATATTTTAGAAGAAGTTTGTGAAATTTTCATTGAAAAATATTGAAAATTAAGGCGTGGGCACGTCGTCTCCTATGACCCCTCAAAAAAAAGTTCTCTCGGCGTAGTCAGGATAACTCATGACAGATTCATCTGAAATGCAAAAACCAAAAATTTTCTGTTAGTAGATGTTTAAAACTCGTGCTTGGATGAAGGAAAAAAAAAAAAACGAAAATTACATTTTTGGCGGCGTTGAAAACAAAAAACCCTTATTTTGATTAAAATTTGCACGCTTCATGGCCTTGAAAAATTACTTGGAATAGAAAAAAAAATAATTCCTTCGTTCAAGCACGAGATAATGTTATTTTGAAGAAGTGTGGGAAATTTGAAAGAGATCGGTTCAAAAGTTTTCGAGAAATCGTGACTACCGATTTTAAAAATGTAGTTTCGAGAAAAACGCGATTGAAGATTTACATTCAGAATAGTAGCCAATAATCGTACTTACACCGTATAATGGTGCAAACCCACGTTTTTTCCACGTGCCATCACCTGACACGGTAACATCTGTCGTATCTTCAACATTATTTACATCACACGTTAATTTTTTTTCTTGATTTGCAGCAGACAACAAAATTGATTCGGCAACAGTTATGACGCACTCATGTATTTTATCAACATAAAAATTGTACGTTGATGCATTCAAGAATGAGGAACTTATATCCATCAAACCACAGAATTTTTTACATCCGGCAAGTCCTAAGCCTAGTATTCGCATCACAAAAATAAACTTGCGATTTATTTCGTATGATATACCAATTTTTTGGCATGATAAAATTTCTCTCGGCATACAATTTTCGCATTCCACCTGAGTTTTAAATCCAAGACCGAATTTCACACACTGTTTAAAATCAACTTTACCATTACACACTTTGTCCTGTCCATTTTCATTTATTATATTACCGCACTTCACTGAAGTTGATAGTGTTGAAAATACTAAAAAAAAGTCTATTATGGCATACTCAAGAGTACCGTCTTCTGGCACGTGTATTTCGTCTTGACTCCTCAGTTTTTTCGCAGACGTGCTGGTGAAAGATTTCTCGTCTACCTCTGCGGTCTTAGGGTTGAAAGATTGTCTTCTTTTTTGGGTCTATCTTTTCTCTGAGCACCCGATGCTTGATCAGATCTTGTAACTTTATGCATTTTTCACAAAATTTATAATAACCTCGATAAAATTCACAACGAATACTTATAACTTCAAGCAACCTTGCAGTTCGACTGACAACATTCAACTAAATTCCAGTACTAAAATAGGTTAAATAACTAATTCAATGTGACCATAGAAAGGGAAAGAAAGGAGAAAAGGTAAGCGAAATGCAAGGGACAAAGACGACAAACGAACAATAGCTAAGCAGCTGCCTCGATATACCTGCCCTCCATATACCTGCGTCACGCTCGGTTATAGCCTGATGGGTGAAACATCCAAAGGCTATATCTCTTAGAATATGACTCGGATCGTTTTAAAATTTTGAGGGAATATTCTCAACATATTCAATTATAAGATAAGCAAAAAAAAAAAAAATTCGATTTTTTGAAATTTTGAAACCCACCTAACCCCTCATACGGAGGGAGAAGTAACTTGTCGGATTAACGTGTCAATAGTCCACGAATCAATTGATAGTTCATTTGAATTAATGAGAATTACTTGAATCCATGAGAATTACTTGAATTCATGGGAATCACCTGAACCAACAGAGAATCACCTGAATTAATGAAAATTAACGGAATTAACGGAGACTTAATAGTCGATTTCTGGAACTGATCGGGATTAATAGAGAATTAAATTCAACTAATGTCAATTTGTGCCGGAATGATCTTTTCAGCGTGCAATAATTGTGCCCGTTTATTCACGAGCTCTTTTTTCGAAATTTTCAAAGACGCGAAAAATCTCGGGTCTCCCCATGTCTATCATCTATCATAGTAATCATAGTAATCATAGTAACCACAATGATAAGAATATTAATAGTAACTGCATATCGTAGTACAGAATGTATCGCAATAATAGTGATATTATGGGAAACTTAAAATAAACTTGAACTAGCGTGAGTGTTGAATCCGCTCTGTAAATTAGCGGCATTCTTTTTCACGTTTTACATTCTTTAATCCTTATCTCTGCGTGGACATTTTAGTCACGTTTTAAGGTCATAAACTACTCAACTGCTGGAAGTTCCCAACCCTTATTGACGAATTGCGTCGACTGATTTGCAAAAAAGGATACTCCTTACGCCGGTCTGCCACATCTGGCAGCCAGTCTTGCAATCTCGACAAATTCTCTACTTTCTACTCGTAAATACCTTTGCCCACCTACCAATCCTCTAATCTTCACTTTACGTTCCTTGTTTTTTTATGACGTGTATCCTAAAACGCCCGCACGTGCATCGCACATTGGGAATGTACGTTTCTGCTTCTGGCTCACGTGCTCACTCCCACTCCCAAGCAAAATTCACCCCTTCTCTCAAGGGACAATCCTACCCCTTCCAGTAGTTTTTTGGCCATCGGAACTTAGTTAATTTTTAAAACCTACCTTTAAGATCAGATTCGTTTCGACCAACGCGAAGAGAAGACCAACTTACTCTACTGCCACAACTTCTTCTCACTACCCCGCGTGAATCTCATACAACCGAACTCAACAGTGTATTCAATTTACTTCAAGCCTGTTAATAAATATATTTGTTGACTAAAACCTTATAACATCGAATCATCTTTGAGTCAAACCCAATTGTCTCAAGGAAGCCAGTGCATCGAAAATCTTTCCCGATTGTTTTGACGAGGATTTACAACCCTCGTTGGTAAAAAATCTCTTACCGCCATCGATGCCGAGCGCAAACAGTGAGGGATAAGGAAAAATTAGGTTGACGAGACCAAAAATATTCCGAAATGAAGGAATTAAGTTGAATTGAATTATTTGATTTAGTTTTACAGAAAAATCGGAAAAAAATTGACGAAATTTTTAGGTATTGACGTGAATTGGGGTAAGTTATCGAGAATTCTTGCGAAAAAAACTAATTCAATCGAATTGAATGAATTAATTTGAACTAACAGAAGGAACAAAAATGAATTAATTGAAATTATTCAGATATTCACTAGAATCAAAGTGTATTATCGAGAATTGATGGTAAAAGTACTGAATTAATTGAATTGAAAGAATTCACTTGAATAAAGTTAAATTTAGTTGAATTAATATAAATTAACAGAGTTATGTTGAATCAAATGAATTATTTTGATTTATTTCAACCTGCGGAATTAATGTGGCAATCAAATGTTAACTTATTTCCCCCTCGACTTATACATTGCCTGAGCTTATTCCTGGATTGTTGACTGTCGATCAAAGACCTTATGAAATCACCGTATCGACACGAACGACAAAACAGCTAAACTTCGGGTGACGATTGATTTCTTATTTAGATGCAATGATTAAGTATGCGAAGGTTCGTCGTTACGTACGTACATCAGGTATTCCGTATACCCACCAAATTACAGACACTACGAGCCTGACGATTTTACATTTCATCAGTTAAACAGTTGTGACAATCGTCACATGAAAGAAAGGCTGATTTTCATTCAATAATTTATCAGCCCGATTCAACTGTCCTTTGTTAATTTTTCAAGCTATTTCGTGAACGTGAACTTTCGTATCGTAAGAAAAATTCATACCAACTCAGTGATGTGAAATTATTATTTCAACGATTTCGTACAGTATTTATCTGTTTTTCGTTTTTCATTTTTCTCACGATGGTTTTATCAAATCTAAATAATATTATCGTAATCACGATATAATATCGTTGGTCCGGCCCTTGATTAGCCGAGGCTCCGAGGTATAAATAATGCCATAAAATAAGGCACCGAACTCGTTAGATCGGTCCGCATCAGTCGAGTAGTCCAGTCGGAACGTACATGACTTCATTCGACAAAGAAATAAGGCTCGGCAATTTTTTGACTGGTTCATTAGATGCCAAGTAACAAGATCTGTAAGTTTGCCCTAAAAATGATCCCAGATATGCCGACAATTTGTTCTAGATATTTCAAAATTCCGTAATTCAGCGTGGTTTTTTTTTTTTTGCTCATTTTAGAGAGAAACGGTTCCCACAAACGTTGTCCATCGTATTGCCCTTAAATTAGAATCATACGAAAACCACAAATCATTGTGAGTTTACTTGTGAATTGCCGCTAGGCACAGACATCGAGCGTGTTGTTTGATTGCTGTCATAAATTCAGTGAATTTTCAATGCCGTATCCTGAAACTCATCCGACGTGTAGAACAATTTTTTCTTGATATTCTAGTTCTGATTTTATGTTTCAATGTAGGTAGCAACGAGAAAATAAGAATGGTACAATGAGCGTTTGTTCTTTACAATCCAGTTTGTTATTGCAAATTTGTTAAACGCTTTTTTTTTAATTCCAGCTTATTTTTTATTTCAAAACGTAACGCAGTACGCAAATCATTACGTGTAAGTGCACGTTCGACCCACTCGTTCGACTATACCCTTATCTTGCGGTCATGCCAATAAAATACTGAAAAATGACAGTTACCAATTTTTTTTTACTACTGACACACCATTGCGAAAAATCGAAAAAAATTACGGAAAATCACATCACAGCAAACATTTATACCGTAAAAAAAAGAAACTGATGCCTTTCTAAAATCCACCGGAAACCAGCGATCTAAATGTTCAACAATTTTTAGAAGGTGGAATTTTTTAAAGGAAAATCCAAATAAAATTCTCGATATGTACACAAGGCTGCTGGGTGTGTGTTTTTATTTCAAATCTTTTGAGTAGCAATATCGGAGTCATCGTGAGAAAACTGAAAATCACGTTTTATGTGCCAACTTCGAGCCAAATGGAGCTAGCAGGCTAAAATTTGGTATGGGTCAGTCACTTACCGTACTGAGAGAAATTTTTAGCTCCGATTACCGCTCAGTTCTTAACTATTTTCATTTTTTACCACAATCGAAAAATATTATAGTTCTAGGTAGAATATGAAAATTACTTTTCTAGCTGTTACCAGAAAGTCTAGTATCCGTTACTATTCTTTTTCATTACGATCACTGTTACTACATTTTCTTGTAACTGTTGTCAAAATTTAATGCTTTGTGCAACAATAAAATGACTCCAAAGCCTTGTTCAACTAAAAAAGTAAAGTAAACCGAACAAATTGACTTTGCGTTGCAATTACCAAAAAAAGGATCGACAATAGGGTAAAATGATTACGTGTACCTCGTTCTTCGTAATTCCAACAATATTCAAACAGTTTTCTTTCAACGATACCTGTTTTACTGATTTCTACTAGTTACTATAACAAATTACATTTTTTTCAGTACACCACAAATTCGCAGAATTCGTTTCGAGAGAGGGCACTTTCGCATGCTTAATCAACTATGCCCTTCACAATACATTTCCCACGCGAAAGTGTGGCCGAATAAAAAGTTTGTTAGTCTGAACAGAATATTTCAGCATTTTTTTTTTTTTTTTTTTTTTAATTTGCAATCAAATTTCATAACTCTTCACTCTTCTTAACTTGGTTGGAAGAACGCAAAAGCATTTTTCGAGTTCATTAAATTATGTAGTATTGTATAAAATTCGGTAGGCATTTGTCATACTATATTTGGAATTCACTGAACATACTGCTGAATTTACCTGACAAGTTTACAAAGGAATTCGATTACAGTTCGTTAAAATAAAAAATCTACTGTGGCAAAAGTAATCGGTATTTATCTCTATTAATTTCACCGTACAATTTAGAAGAAAATACTGTACGTGGCCCGTCCGTGAAATGTTTTTGACTCGTACGATGATTTCAATACGAACTAAAGGTGCGAGCCGTTTAACTCGTTCTGGCGCGTACGGAAATCTTCGTCCTAGCCCTAAAAACACCTACTTTACGGGCATGCCTCTAAAAGTACTATTGAAGGTAAGATCGTCGGCTGCCTGGCTCCACTGGTCGCCTATAAATGACCATAGACTGAAACCGTAAAAACAATTGCCATCCCGAAACATCGGGATTCGTAAGAGTCATCCTCAGGTAAAAGAGAAGCTTGATTCTGTGTCAGAGTCACATAATGATTATTTTTTAGTTGTTGCATTCTCGTCCCCCGATGACGTGATGTATAAAAAACGGGCTATTGCTTCTCTCCGAAACAGTTCCTATTGTGTTATTGTAGTTCGAGAACTGAGAAAAAAATTTAAAAAAAAAACCCCATTACCGTTTCACAAATTCGATCTTTCAAGCGAATTAAGATATCATCAAACACATTTATTTTTCATGTGCGTCATGAAATCAAGAGCCCTGGGAAATAATGACCGGCCACGGTGCTTAGATTTTTCACCGAAGAGATCATTTTCATGGTCGTACCGAGCTGTGCTTTTTCATACATAATTTCGCATGAAAAAAGGGTGCCGCAGTAAAAGCGAACGAAAAAAATAATAAAAAATTTCGAAATTTCTGTTGGATGACTTACAATTAATTTTTAATTTTCATTAAAAATATCGTCAAAGTAGTACCCCACAGTCAGAAAGAGAAAAATCACGACATTTTTGGCAGATTATTCATAATTCATTTACTTAACACGTATTTTTCATTGGACAACGCGTTAGGAATTTATATAAGATAACCCACCAAAACCTTCATAACATTTTTTTCAACTGCAGAGTACGTCTTTGATGATAAATTATGAATGGGAAAAAAAAACGTAACTCGATGTGACAATCAAACGCGATATTCGATGAACAAATCTCATTTTTTTCCCACTCCTAATCACGAAAAAACGCTGTACCTTAATTCTGGAAACGTAAGTTCTGTCAAGTTCGATGAATCGATGATATTACAGTTACGAAATGAAAAACATCGGATGGCACTCTCGTTCGTCTTCGTTACTAATGATGACCAATCGGTCTTTGCAAAATTATTTTGTGGCTCTGAGGAGTGCCGTTTTGTATTTGGCTCTCAAAAGTGCCGATTTTGATGACTCCTCACCGGTGCAGAAATTGTTCAAAATGTCCGCCGGTTTCTCGCAGGCAAAGCCTGCAGCGTAGGACAAACTGACTAATTGCTGCGTGAACGATTTCCGGCGTCACCGTCGCCGTTGCCTCTACGATTTTCACCTCCAGGGTTTCCAAAGAATTCGGTGGATCCTTGTAGACGAATTCTTTGATCAGACCCCAAAGGCAATAATCTAGAGGATTCAGATCGGGTGATTTCGGCGACCAAGCGATGGGACCCCCACGGCTTATCCACCTATCCGGAAATCGTTCGTTCAGAAATTGACGAGTGCGGGCACTGAAATGTGCCGGAGCACCGTCATGCTGAAACAACATTACCGCTCGGCGTTCAAGGGGACGGTCTTCGAGAAGATCTGGAATCCGATCTTCAAGAAACTGCCGATACGTTTCACCGTCTAGCCTTGCTGGTAAAACGCAGAGACCGATCTGTAGCAAGAATCACCCTCTAGTAAATTGTTGCATAATAAATCCATAATGCTCGTCGAATCATTGATTAGTTTTGACTAATATTTAATATCAATCATACATATGTCTTGATTTTACTGATTCACCGAGGTTGTTTGTCTCAACATCAGTAAAACGGATTTTCACTGAATTTTCTAAAATCAAGCCAACGAGACGATAAAAATTTATAATATCTGTATTCAAGCATTATCGAGTAAGCTTACCAACTCGTCGTCGATCATGCCACCCCACACGTTGAGGCTCCAACGACCCTAGTTTCTCGACTCCCGCATATCGTGTGGGTTTTCTTCGGCCCAATGATGGATGTTGTGGCAGTTGAATACTCCATCGCGATCAAAATTTGACTCGTCCGTAAACAAAATATTGAATACGAACAACGGGTCCGCTTCGGTTTGTTGCAAAACCCATGTGCAAAACATTCGTCTCGCGGCACGGTCGGGCCCGTGCAACGTTTGCACCTTCTGGGTGTGATACGGTCGCAAATCGTTCGATCGTAATACTCGGTGGACGGTCGAGTTGTCCGTTTCGGACTCCGCTGCGAAACCGCGTGTACTTTCATCGGGCGTCCTTGCCACATCCTCCAGAATCCGTTCCTCGAACTGGACCGTCCGTCTTGATCTCGAACGTCCTGCGATTGATCGGTTGGGGACAAAGGTGCCATTTTCTAATAAACTCCGTTCCAATCGCCTGAAAGTTCTCGCATACGGATGTCGTCTTACTAGAAAACGAACTGCGTACTTACGAGCTGCTGCCCCCGCAACTTTGTTGCACGCTCCCATTATCAGCACCATATCATACATTTTACGATTAGAATACTGCATCGTTTAATAGAGAAGTTATCGGCTCTAAAAAATGCCGGTTTTCAAGAGTTTATTGTTACTTGTGTACGCGAGCGAGGCTACTAATAATACGACCCAATTTCGCAGTTGGAAGCGCGTTGTTTATAATAACTGACTTCCGAATTGCTTTGCAGTCGCATGAGGTTTTGTACACAAAGGGTGTGGAATAAATAGGAGTTCCATAAAATACAAAATACTTTGAACTTATTTCAGCGGTAGTGAATGACACATTTTTGAAATCATTAATTGATGATCTAAATAATTAGTAAATACCAATCATTTGAATTTGCGGTAAATCATGTTCCTGCTAGATTTTTGTCCGTCCAAAAAGTTACACTCAATAAATTATTCCTGAATAATCTAGGTTTGTTCGGTCAGTCTTCTCTCATCAGTTTAGCAAGCGAATGATGTACCAGCAAATCAGGAAACTGAACGGGACTGCTGTGGGTGCGTGTAACGATGTTGCTGCGGTAGCGGCTCGTGAACAGGCGATTCGTTATCTGTTAAGACGCCGTACTGATGTGAAAGTTTTCAGACGCTGTCAACAAAGGTGCTGTAAAACCAGTAACTTTGCTCCAAATTGTTGAAATGCCGGGCACCCCCTGTCTAAAAAATTAGACAATACAGAGAAGTTGTCGTGCAGGATATGGCTAAAGCACTAGATTCGGCAACGGGGCACGACATAGTCAAGTCGACCGTTTATAGAGTCTTGTAATCAGAGAATTGCGTCCCTTCGATGAATGCGGTTTTGTTTTACGAAAATCTATACTACAGTGGAATTTTTCTAAAAAATGTGTTCTTTAAACTTGCTTACAGTAATACACTTATACGAAACTTTTTTCTACAGAAAAGAGTAGTGTATATATGACAGTTCGGGATCATGCAATCGCGCTCCCCCCTAGCCCCCTCATCCCCCCCTCGTTGATCATTTTCGCGGTTTGCCGCAAGATGGCTATTTTCATAGGATTTGACACACACACACACACACACACAAAATAATTCCTGTTAAAACTTGTTTGGCGCCGGAAAGCCGCACACAAATCAGATAGGGTAAAAACCCTCTAGATCTATTGACAAAATTCCAGGGAATTGCTCTTTGAAATGGTGCCGACAATAAACTTTGCTGGTGGTAATGCACTCAAATTAATCTGGGGCAATGGGGGTGGTCCTATAAAAATTTTTCGCACAAAATGCGTGTCGAGACCCGTCCAATGGAAAATTGTAGTGGGGGTGGGTGGTATATAAAACGTACGCCTATCATGATCGTCACTCTGTTCTTATCGTATTTTCATCGTGAACTGTTCTCGCTTGTGAGATAACCTCGAAACGCGATGGATCTAGCAAAAGTTAACCACGTCCGCCGCCTGGAGAATCTGCCAACCAAGAAGATGTCGGAACTCGAAATTGGGGAAGTGTATGACGTCATCGGGTTACGACTGGTGAAAAGAAAATTTGGGGGACGTGTTCTAGCGACGATCGATGGAGAATACGACGTCTTCTTACCACGGAGAATCGTAAGATTTCTACAATAAGATTCCAGTCAGCTGACTGAAATGTGTAACATGTCCCGGAAAATTCATCTGCGGATGAAATACCTTGGTGGAGAATTCAACAAGTTTGAATTTCCATGCAGTTATGTGCCATAAATGAACCATGCGATCCCCCTCTACTTCCACAAAATTCATTCACGAGGGAATAAAAGCGGGTGTGCTGGAGATGGGATAGCCAGTCTTCCACATACCATCCGTCAGTATAATCGAGCGCAACATTTTTACTCCTTAACATGGCGATGATCCTAGACGTGCAATGTTTCATTGGTTATAACATGAAGTTTGTACCCAAGGAAGTCGCAGTCATGAATGTAAACGGGTCGGGTCTGGATTATATCATTTTCAAACCGCCCTACGATTTGGCAAGCTTACCACTTGAATGTAGAGCTACCAATGTACGGTTGACACACAATCACCACAGAATATCATGGAATGCGGGCAATACATCTCACGAGGATGTGACGAAGATTCTGAGAAAAATAGTTGGAAATGCGTGTCACGTATACGTCAAAGGTGCGGAGCAGAAAGCATGGCTGACGGAGATCGTCGATGGTTCAACGAGGGTTATTGACATCGAAGATTTGCATATCAATCCCCCCTGCAATAGAAAAATTGAGGTATATGGAAGCGGCACCGTGGCATGACTTGAACCATGGATACTCTCCGGCAAATAACCTCCAGCAAGCAGCAGTGCCAGGCTCAGTTTGGTATAATGACAACTCTGGATACATTCCGGCATACAACTGCGCCTCGAAAATGTGCAGCGACTAAGGAGTTGGTATTCGAAGGAGTGTACCAGCTCCCTCGAGAAATCCTTCCGTCTGTACAAAGAATTGGACGGTTTTAAGGTAATGATGTCCGAGGATATAGCTTGTTTACCAAATGAATTCATTCACCCATTCGCCTCAAACTCCATCAATGATGCGTGGGATGAACTACCAGAGAATATGAAAATGGACTACGTCATCGCAAGTTTCCGCAGATGTAGCATACATTACACACCAGAACCCGATGGCGATATCGTGGATGAACCGAATCCTCTAATTAAAAACTGTCTAGGTTGCAATCGCGTGTATAGATAATATGGACAATATTTACCAAAATAAGAATAGAATTTATCATGATCAATACAATTATATTCGGGTTTATATGTAGAATATTTAATAGAATCAATCTCAATTATATCATAGCTTATACATAAAATTGGAAAAATTTACTATTCGATAAAATTATAATCTAGAAATAGGATACATTGCAAATATATATCTTCATAACTTTCACCCATTCTTGTCATACAAAATGTAAATGTTATAAATTTTTACTCGTGAAAAATATATAATCAATATTTGTGAATTTATTAGCCTGGCTTATTCCTGAAAATAATCCATAAAATCATTATCGCTATCCTGTTCGTCAACATCATCATCATCATCATCATCATCATCATCATCGCTATTTTCGGCATCTATAATTATCACGATAGTTTTATTCGCCCATTTTTCAATTATTATTATAATACATTGTGACGTGGATTTTTCCCGCTCCTCGGTCACTCGGAAAAGATGACCGAGAACTTTCCGCGTGCACAATAAATCGGCGTCCGCGAGGTATCCTGGACCTAAAACGAGATCGCGAAATTTGTTAGGTGCCTGGCGTGATCAACACGCCTCGAAATCGGTAATGCGATATACCGCGACCAGATATTCGGCAGCTCAGTACCGCGGAGAGGGAAGGGGTGATTTTTGGGTAAAGAGAGATACGAAACACGTACGCCAACACGTTATTTGGCCAAGTTGATATAACATTCCAATAATATATTTCTGGCCAGCGATAATACAAGAATAAAAATAATAATACTGCAAAAGTCGCTGTTCGCGATTCCAATTACAAAGCCAGCGAAATATTAATCCGTAAGTCGCTATGCACGATTAAAAATTGAATACTTAGGTTTAACAAAAAAAAAAAAAAAAGAGAACAAAAAAAAATTTAATAGATCCACAAGACCTCTACTGCCTACGTACGCTAGTCGCTGCCTTAATAATAAACGCTATCTTCAAAACACAAAAAAAAAGTTTTACTCGGCGCGCTAGCCGCGGCGGTCTTCTACTAACGACGGCGTTAATCGCCACTCAACAATAAACAATCATTCGATACTCAAACAACAACAGAATGCAACTCGACGCGCAAGTCACATCTCCAGCCGGTATTTTTAATAGCGCCGGTCACCACTGGGATCGCCTGGCTGTTATTTAAACGCACCCGAACTCGACTTTCTCGGTGACGTCGGGACGCGATTCACGAACTCGAACGCTCCCCTTTCGACGGCTCGCGACCTACACGAGAAATGATATTTTATCGGACTGATTTGACGTGACCCCGTGTAACGGAATTTGGTTACACTCAAATTCAAGACAATAGTGCCTCGGCTCAAACACGTGGCTCGACTCGACCCTCTCGATCACTCGAAATTGGCTCTACTTTATTACGCGCAACTCAGGCTACGGTCACCAAACGAAATAATCGGCAAACGAATTTCGAGGATTTTTCGACCTGCAAATTACAAACGGCTATCCTTTTTCGGACAAGCCCTCGCTCAATTACTCTCGAAATTCGATCGCGAGAATATTAGCAGCGCTTACCGCTCCACATCCAGGAGACGAACTCGCATACTTCCTCGTGACGATGGCTGTTTATCATTCCTCGCGATCACCACTTCCGTAAAATAACGCAAATCCAAAGAAAAACCTGACCTAACGCAACTTCGCCACGTGACTACTGTCTTAGTTAGTCGCCAGAACTCGAGTGATCCCAGATGGCCGATCGGCCGCAACGCCGATCTCGTTACGCTAATCCTTAGTGACGTTATTACCCTAAGAACGCGCAACAATCGATCGGTCATCGATTTTGGAGATTGCGCAACTTGACGCGCACCTGTCGTCGCTACGCGGCGCAGAACTTAAGGCTAGATCGCGATGTCATCTTCCGCACAGCTCTACGGGGTCCTGGGGTTGGGCGGGGTGGTGCTCCCTCGTTGCTAGCTGGTCTCTCGCGGTTGCTTCGGTCAGGTGTAGGCGGGGTGAGCGGGGAGGCAGCGGCGCGCCGGCCGCCAGCGGGAATCGCTTCCGCCTTGGATTCCCGCACTGCAGGGATCTGCGTTGTCTCCCCCTCTGCAGCCTCGGTATCCTTCCCGCGAGATCTCCGCGGTTTCGCCTTGCCTCGAAATATCTTCGGCGTCGGAGTTGGTCGCTGGCTTGTGGCTGGTGTACTAAGAAAAAAATAAAAACAAAAAGCCTGCAATATCTTATTCGTAATTCGCTATTTCATCCCTGTCGAAGCCCGGATGCGTGACTCCAGTTCTGGCGCTCGATTTCCGAAACCCTTATTCCTGGATTCCGTCCAGGGTTCAGGGAGTACCTCGTAACGGGCAGGCCTAACCGAAATGCCACGTTACAACATGTATCCCCGTAATTTATATAATGTTGGCTGTTTGGCCTCACTCGAGCAGCTCGCGCGTCCTCAACGAGTTCCCAAAACTCCTCCAACGAGAACTCGCGTGTTGCTTTGGAAAAGCCTATAATTATCTCTTCCTCAGCCTCTTCATCCTTACCCCAATCAACGGTTGCCTACTCGTCACCATCATCGTCATCACTTGAATCATACTCGTGATGGGAATGAGATGCCAGTTTTTCAAAATTGATTCGTGATGAAAAATCTGTAAAAAGAGTAAACCGAAATAGAAAAGTTGATGCTGCTGCACTCACCATTTATATATATGATAAATCTCCAACCCAAAAAAGTTTCCGCATATTCAAAATGAGTGATACGATGAAAGTATGGAAGATACTAAGATTTTATTTCAATGTGGTGCTACACACCAATCCTTGTCCGAATAATAGCCATCATCGTCAGCTCTATCGATGTCTTCCAGCATTTGATGGATTTGATCAATCTCATCAAGAAGCAATCTGAATCTGACGTGTACATTATAGCAGCCGTCAAAATCAATAGCAAACTCCACCCGCCCTTCATTAACATCGTCGGCATTCCATACACCCCCACCTCCGCCTTCCCCTTATCCTCCTCCTTATCCTCCTCCTTTTCATCCTCCTCCTCCCCATCCTCCACATCAGTCGGTGATGGTGATGATTCTAAATGATGATGCTCGCCAGCCAAATTTCGCTTAAACTCGCGATCATCATCATCAGCACTGTTGTCAATACATGGCTCGGTGTCGATAATCAACGTATCGGTATCACTATCGATCATTTCATCATCATCCTCCTCCTCATCGTAAGCCACCTCTCTGCACACCCGCTTATAAGTTGGCGATCGTGGTGGTGAATTGGGTGGGGAGTCTGACGGTCCTCTTTTCCATCCAATCATTTTTTTTTGTTTTTATACGATTCTAAAATTTTTCCAGAATTTTTATGGATATGATGATACGGAATACATAAAAGTTGAAACAAATCGAAAAACTTTGTCAAGATACTAATCAAATGCTATAATCATCACGGAATTCAAATCGACATTCACAGTATCGTAAGAGGTTTGGCCTAGCACCATATATATATATATATATATTTACATTTGAGATTCGTCGCAGAGACACATTTTAGACTTGTGTGTGAAGCTTGTTGGTATGTACACACATATGCTGTAAGTGGCTATTAATGTGAAATTAAAATTCACTTTAGCCATTTACTTTTGAACGGCTGCGCGTTCATTTTGGCGATATGAGCTACGCATATCATATTTTTAGCGAGAAAAATTTGCTTGAGGAGAGTACAATTTCGAAATTTTTAGGTGAGTTGAAAAATTAACGACGGAGCCAGGAATCGAACCTGGTATCTAGAGATGCTTTGCCGGAGACTTACTCCACTAGACCACCTAGCCGCCCTGACTACACTGTCATTAATTTCTCTCATCACCTGTATTTCGAAATTGTTTTTGTTTTCGTGTGCCATTGAATTTGTTTACATTTGAGATTCGTCGCAGAGACACATTTTAGACTTGTGTGTGAAGCTTGTTGGTATGTACACACATATGCTGTAAGTGGCTATTAATGTGAAATTAAAATTCACTTTAGCCATTTACTTTTGAACGGCTGCGCGTTCATTTTGGCGATATGAGCTACGCATATCATATTTTTAGCGAGAAAAATTTGCTTGAGGAGAGTACAATTTCGAAATTTTTAGGTGAGTTGAAAAATTAACGACGGAGCCAGGAATCGAACCTGGTATCTAGAGATGCTTTGCCGGAGACTTACTCCACTAGACCACCTAGCCGCCCTGACTACACTGTCATTAATTTCTCTCATCACCTGTATTTCGAAATTGTTTTTGTTTTCGTGTGCCATTGAATTTGTTTACATTTGAGATTCGTCGCAGAGACACATTTTAGACTTGTGTGTGAAGCTTGTTGGTATGTACACACATATGCTGTAAGTGGCTATTAATGTGAAATTAAAATTCACTTTAGCCATTTACTTTTGAACGGCTGCGCGTTCATTTTGGCGATATGAGCTACGCATATCATATTTTTAGCGAGAAAAATTTGCTTGAGGAGAGTACAATTTCGAAATTTTTAGGTGAGTTGAAAAATTAACGACGGAGCCAGGAATCGAACCTGGTATCTAGAGATGCTTTGCCGGAGACTTACTCCACTAGACCACCTAGCCGCCCTGACTACACTGTCATTAATTTCTCTCATCACCTGTATTTCGAAATTGTTTTTGTTTTCGTGTGCCATTGAATTTGTTTACATTTGAGATTCGTCGCAGAGACACATTTTAGACTTGTGTGTGAAGCTTGTTGGTATGTACACACATATGCTGTAAGTGGCTATTAATGTGAAATTAAAATTCACTTTAGCCATTTACTTTTGAACGGCTGCGCGTTCATTTTGGCGATATGAGCTACGCATATCATATTTTTAGCGAGAAAAATTTGCTTGAGGAGAGTACAATTTCGAAATTTTTTTTTTTTTTTTTTTTTTAGGTGAGTTGAAAAATTAACGACGGAGCCAGGAATCGAACATGGTATCTAGAGATGCTTTGCCGGAGACTTACTCCACTAGACCACCTAGCCGCCCTGACTACACTGTCATTAATTTCTCTCATCACCTGTATTTCGAAATTGTTTTTGTTTTCGTGTGCCATTGAATTTGTTTACATTTGAGATTCGTCGCAGAGACACATTTTAGACTTGTGTGTGAAGCTTGTTGGTATGTACACACATATGCTGTAAGTGGCTATTAATGTGAAATTAAAATTCACTTTAGCCATTTACTTTTGAACGGACTGCGCGTTCATTTTGGCGATATGAGCTACGCATATCATATTTTTAGCGAGAAAAATTTGCTTGAGGAGAGTACAATTTCGAAATTTTTAGGTGAGTTGAAAAATTAACGACGGAGCCAGGAATCGAACCTGGTATCTAGAGATGCTTTGCCGGAGACTTACTCCACTAGACCACCTAGCCGCCCTGATTACACTGTCATTAATTTCTCTCATCACCTGTATTTCGAAATTGTTTTTGTTTTCGTGTGCCATTGAATTTGTTTACATTTGAGATTCGTCGCAGAGACACATTATATATATATAATGTATATATATATGTATATATATATATATATATATGTGTGTGTATTCTATAAAGTACTCACAAAATATAAACTCGTTGAAGTCTTCAGGTTTTTCAAATGAACACCGTGTTTTTTTTTTTTTTTTTTTTCTCTCTTACAACTCACTTTATCAAAAACGCTCGATTGCACACGAAGGATTTTCGAAATTACTAGAGAAGTTTCAAACCGCTGTTCGAATTTATACTAAAGGAGTCGCACCCACCCTCCACCGAGCAAAAACCAGCCGGCCAATCATTCGTAGAGTATGCATCACGTGACATACAAACAAGAAAGTGACGCGGGGGCAGTATAAGCCAGGAGAAAATTTTCTCTAGACTCACCTGCTGTTCGTTTATCGATTTTTCCAATCACATGCCCCACGCTGATCAACAACTCATAAAACTCGAACACTGCATGTGCACATTCTCGCGCCAAACACTGCTCGCTACCTGCTTTTGGTTGAACGATTTTTCCCATCACATGCCCTACGCTGATTAACGAATCATAAAACTCAAAAACTGTACGTGCACATTCTTGCGCCAAACACTGCTCGCTACCTGCTTTCGGCTGACCGATTTTTCCCATCACATGCCTCACGGTGATTAACGGCTCATAAAACCCAAAAACTGGATGTGCACATACTATCCGGTCAAGAGTTAGCAAGACAAGATTTTTGTCACACCAAACACTGCGTAGTACCATCTTTCCGTTGGCCGATTTTTTCTCGTTGCATACCCTATGCTAATATGGTTAGGGGTGTGCAGACTCGGACTTGTTCACTATAAAGAGTTGTAAAACCCAAAAACTGTATGTGCATATACCAGCCAGTCGAGAGCAGGCAAGACAAGATTTTTTTTCACGTCAAACACTGCTCGCTACCTGCTTTTCATCGATTTTTACCATCACATGTCCGGCACTAATTGGGGTTCGGGTGTGCAGGCTCAGACCTGTATACCTCAGAAATTTTTGATTCTTTGATGGCGGGGGAGGTACAAAGCTTGGACCCCTCACCGTCACACTCAAATTCTTGCGATCTATTGGCCAATATATAAGCTCAATGCATCCGATGCAGATTCATCAGTTTTACACGATACGTGAAAGTCAAAAAAGTTACACAAAGTTCAGCTTATATCAACGTCAAAGTCATGGCATTCAAAGCGTGTGTAGGACTTGCAGAGCAGATGGAGGGGACGTGCAATTTGCTGAGAGAGCAACCTCTCGGAGAAGAAAATGACGCTGTCATCAATCATTAGACTGATATTGGAATTGCGGATATCCAAGTTCTGCGTGATATTTCCATGCAACGAGGAACAACCGTTGGTGCGAAAATACGGATCCAACATACGATCGCACTCCTGCAATCTTGGGTGACAAAGATCAAGCAGTTGCAGCAGCGCTCAGTGGTGACGGGTGGAAATATCGGTACTCCTGCAGGTGTACAGTGGGACGATGTGGATAGTGCTTTTGCCAGTTGAATCAGAACGGGGGTTGTCACGCAACTCCGTCATAAAAATTTAGACGCCTTTCTGGACGATGTGCAGCGCGGCGTCACTGAGAAGATGGAGCTGGTACTGCGCGAGGAGGGAAATGTAAAGGTTAACCTCACATTATCGTTGAAATTCGAAAATGTCAAACACGAAGAGATCTCCACCGAAGTTAAGAGCTTCAACACATATAACGTGGCGATTCTTCTCCCATCGAGCGATATAAATTGCTGGTTTATACGTGCACGGGGCGATCTGCTATCGGAGGTGAAAGATTTCGAACAATGCGATTCCGGTTGGAGCATGATTGAAATCCTCAACATCGCTGTGAATGTCAACCGCTACCAGCCTCTCGCCACGGGAGCTTCAACATTCATCGAGCTGCCCCAGGACATTCGACATAAAAAGGCTGCGATCAACGTGAGGAACGAGGACGAAATATGCCTTCTCTGGTCCGTCACAGCAGCCCTCCACCCGGTCAACATCAACACCGAGAGGACTCACAACTATCGTCGCTATAATTCCGAGTTGGACTGTACAGGTATTAAATTCCCTGCTACTCTACATGATGTAAAAAAGCTTGAGAGATTAAATAATTTGCGCATTAATGTGTATGGTATGGAATCTCAAACTTTTTCGCATCATGCAAAATCAAATAAAAGCGTCATCGTGCCAATTTATTCGAGTAAAAATTTGCATAGCGTAAACATTTCCACGATCCTTCTTCTAATGGTTAAGAATAATCCGGAAGACGATATGACTGGTGAGTTTGTACCGAGATTCCACTTTGCTTGAATTAAAGATCTTTCCCGATTGGTGAGCAAACAATTGTCTAATCATGATGGTCGACTGTTCTTATGTGACAATCGTTTGTGCCATTCTACCGTGAAACAAGCCTACGACAATCATCGACAAGATTGTATTATGCTTAATAAAGTACGCGTGGAATTTCCCAAGTGAAAAGATTCAGTATTTCCCAATTTCCAAAACAAAGGCACCGTTCCGTTTGGCGTATACGCCGATCTCGAATGTCTATTAATCCCCAAACCTGTAGATGAATTTGAAACTCGTCAGACTCGTGAAATTCAAAAGCATGTCCCGTACAGTGTGGGGTAGTACGCACATTGCGCGTACGATGAAACATTATCGAAGTTCCACGGTAAACGCGGTGTCGATTGCATAGATTGGTTTATCAAACAGCTTGAAGATTTATCAATTCAAGTAGAGTCACGCATCAAAAACATAATTCCGATGAAGTCTCTTACCCAAGTGCAACGCGATCGTCACATGCGCGCAGAGAATTGTTATAAAGAAAATGACATCTCTCATTTACTTCAATTTGAATCTGCCGCCATTACCACCAGTGTTATAGAGGGAGTTGCCTATCGTCATCATACATTATAACATACTCTGTGATTACTGATTCTATGGGCTCTGTGATATTGAAAATTCTAACCTAATAAGTACGTGAATTTACGACTACAATAATTGTGCATTTTATTAAGGATATTATTGAAACTTGAACAAACTACTGTACATTACCTGGAGTAAAAACTTTTAATGTTGTTTTCTGTTTTTATTTCAGGTAAGTAACATTGTATTGATATCTTAGCTAACTGTAGAAGTTGTGATTGTAATACTAAAATAAACTGTTTTTATTTCAGAATCCAACTTGAGTTTTTATTTTAAAAGTGGAGTAGAAGTACAATTATCCTTATTACAAAACAACATTAATTATACTTCAAGAAAATGGACAAACTAAGGTTTGATTTTAAAATGCGAGGGGCGTCAGATGGAAAAACAACGATATTGTGCCTAACCTCAATCGGCACGCTAGACGGTCGTTCTTTTGCAATACCAGATGAATACCAACCAACGACTTTCCACAAAGAATTAATAACCTCACAGGTGTATATCAGAATAAAAAACACATTGGTAAAAAGGAATCAATTCAGGAAAGTCTGGATAACCTTAACAGAAAATTTGAAAAAGGTCTATTTTGATGAAGACAATAACTTATTATTTGAAAATTTTTATTTAGAGGAAATTTCAGAAAAAATAACTGAAACACCTACCACAAGCACCTCAGAAGATACAATTAAGAAGTTGCTAGAAAAAGTTCTAGAATCTAAAGAACAAATTTCTGAAGTTAAAAACTTAAATAAAATCGCTACAGATTTCATGATTGATAAATTTGATGAAAAAACCTCCAACGCTAACCAATGGATTAATTTATTTGAAAAAGAATGTGTGCGCTGTACAGTGATAGAAGATAGGAGAAAAATTGAAATCTTGAAGTTTTTCCTGGAAAAATGTAGTGCTGACTGGTACACTTCAATGATTTTAAAATACTCAATAGAATCAGAATGGAACAACTGGAAAAAAATATTTGTTGAAACGTTCGGGAACAAAGGTTGGTCTCCTATTAGATATGCCTTTAATTTCAAATATCAATCTGGATCTTTGCTGGAGTATGCTCTAAAAAAAGAAAAATTACTACTTCAAATTAGGAAATCCATGGATACTGCAACGCTTATTGACCTTATTACTATCGGTTTACCAAACTTTGTATCAGACAACATTGACAGAGAAACACTTCAAGAAACTCAAGATCTGTTCAATGAAATAAGTAAATTGGAACATCTTGTAAAAAAATATGGTTATGAAAAAAAAGGGAAAACCTTTTCTGATTCTAAACTGAAAAAAGGTGAAGAAAAAGAGCCATGTCAAATATGTGTAAAGGCAAACAAAGGTAAACGTTTTCATTCTGAAACAAATTGCTGGTTTAGAGAAAAAGAAGACAAAAATAACAAGATGGGACCATTAAAATCTGTGAACAATTCAGAACTAGAGGTGGAATTAAATACAGAGGATCCAAAAAACTTAAAGTACCACCATTAATAAAAATCAAGCTATTACTAAATGACACTTTAGAAACCACCGGTATTTATGACTCGGGATCAAATGTGTCATTGATAAATGCAAAATTATTAAAAATTAAACAAGAAAACACAGATAATTTACAAGGAATAAGCTTGAAAACTATTAATGGTGCAGGAAAAACAAAAGGTATGATAACTTTAAAAGTAAAAATTTACAATATTGAGAAAACTATGAAAGTGTTTATCGTAGACAGTGACAACTTTAATTATGATTTTTTGATTGGCTTAGACTGTATTGAAAACTTTAAGTTGACCCAGACTGAAGATCTAAGGATCTTGCAAAACAAAGATTTCCAAACACAGAAAAATGAAATTAACTTAAATAAAGAGGTTGACAATAACACAAATGTCAGTATTCCTGTGTTATCAGGTGACATAGAAGTAAAAACAAACAATCTTAGGAAACATGAAGTAAATTTCAACGAACATCTAAATACTGATGAATTTAAAATGATAGTAAATCATTTAGATGTGTATAAACAGTCTGAAATCGACAAATTATTGAAGAAATACAAGTCAGTATTTGCTAAAGACAAATACGATATCGGTACTGTTAAAGAATATGAAGCTCACATAGATCTAATGGAAGAAAAATACTGTTATAAACGTCCTTACAGATGCACATTCGAAGATAGAAAAGAAATAGAGAATCAAGTGGTAAAATTACTGGAAAAGGGGCTTATTGAAGAATCATACAGCCCTTTTGCTGCTCCAGTTACTCTGGCATTTAAGAAAGAAGAAAATAAAAAAACCAGAATGTGTATAGACTTCAGAGATATAAATAAAATTATTACTCCTCAGTCACAGCCATTTCCACTTATAGAGGATTTGATAGTAAAAAGTGTAAACTGTGAGTACTTTACAACATTAGATATAAATTCTGCATTTTGGTCAATTCCCCTAAGGATTCAAGATAGACCTAAAACAGCATTTGTAACACAAGAGGGCCATTTTCAGTGGTCCTGTCTCCCTTTTGGATTAAAAACAGCACCAGCAATTTTCCAACGAATATTGAATAATATAATAAGAAAATACAAACTTAATGATTTTGTAGTATCTTTCATAGATGATATATTAGTTTTTTCACAAGATTTTAGTCAGCATATACAGCATCTATCAAGACTATTGGAAGCAATTCACAATGAGGGATTTAGACTAAAATTTTCAAAATGCTCATTTGCTAAAAATTATGCAAAATACTTGGGTCATATTATTGAAAAGAACTCAGTAAGACCACTGAAAGATTACCTAATCGCAGTGAAAAATTTTCCAGTTCCGGAAACAAGGAAAAATATAAGACAATTTCTTGGGAAAATCAACTATCACCATAAATTTATACCAAGCTTGGCACAAATCTCAGACCCATTACACAATCTACTGAGGAAAAATGTAAGTTTTGTTTGGTCAAAAGATTGTCAAGAATCATTTGAGAAAATTAAAACATTACTTTGTTCGGAACCAGTACTAAAAATTTTTGACCCCAATATTCCAATCAAAATTTATACTGATGCTTGTATCAATGGAATTGGAGCTGTACTGAAGCAAGAAGATGAAAATAAGAATTATAAACCAGTAGCATATTTTTCAAGAAAACTGAATGATGCTCAAAAAAAAGAAAAAAGCAATATATCTTGAATGCTTAGCAATTAAAGAAGCAGTGAAATATTGGCAACACTGGTTATTTGGAAAACAATTCACTGTATACACAGACCACAAACCTTTGGAAAACTTAAATGTAAAATCTAGAACAGATGAAGAATTGGGGGATTTAACATATTACCTATCACAATATGATTTCAAAATAAAATACAATCCGGGAATATCGAATCAGGAAGCTGACTGCCTAAGCAGAAATCCAGTTTTAGAATTTGATGATAATACAGATGATATTCTGAAAGTCATAAATCTAGTAAGTCTGGAAGACATAAAAAATGACCAAAACCAGAACATGGAATTACAAGAAAAGAAAAGAAAATTTATATTAAAAAATGACATTTATTATAAAAAATTAAAAAGTAGAAATAAAATAGTATTGTCTGAAAATCTAAGTAAAATATTAATAAAAGATATACATGAGACTTACTGTCACTTGGGAAGATCGCAAATGATTAACAAGATAACCCCATTTTATTCTGCGAGAAATATGATAATGAATATAAAAAAAGAGTGTGATAATTGTTCTATATGTAAGAAAAACAAGTCGAGAAATAAAACAAAATATGGGCATCTATCACATCTAGGTCCAGCCACTTACCCATTTCAAATCATGTCCATTGATACCATTGGAGGATTTGGAGGATCGCGATCAACGAAAAAGTATTTGCATCTATTAGTTGATCACTTTACAAGATATGCTTACATACTAACGTCAAAAAACCAAAACGCCACTGACTTCATAAAACTAGTTACAAAAATCACAGAAAGTAATGATATAGACACAATATTATCAGACCAATATCCTGGCATTAATTCTAAACAATTTAAAAATTTTCTTGAGGAGAACAAAATAAAGTTGATTTTTACTGCAGTAGATGCCCCATTTTCGAATGGCCTAAATGAAAGACTAAACCAGACTCTGGTAAATAAAATAAGATGCAAAATAAATGAGAACAACAAAAAAAAAGCATGGACAGCCATCGCTCAAGAATGTGTGAGAAGATACAATGAAACAGAACACACCGTCACTGGCTTCACTCCCAAGTACTTGATGGAGGGCGAAAGTGTCGATATTTTGCCACCAGAATTAAAGACAAAGGGTACAAAGGAAGACCTAGAAAGAGATCGAAAATTAGCTTTACAGAACACCAAGAAGTCCCATAATCAAAATGCAGAACGATACAACAGACACAGGCAAGAAATTATATTAAATACTGGAGATTTAGTGTATGTGGAAAATGGGAACCGCCTCAATAGGAAAAAGCTGGATGAAATAAGAATCGGACCGTACAAAATCATAAAAAGAAAATCTAACTCAATCTATGAAGTCGATACAGGACACAAGAAGAAAGAATCCAACCTTTTCCATGTAACAAAATTAATTCCAGCAGCGGATGATAGACTGACGAACAGTCACATCGTTTCCTTGTGATTGTTCTCCTCCAAGGGGGGGAGATATAAAGAAAATGACATCTCTCATTTACTTCAATTTGAATCTGCCGCCATTACCACCAGTGTTATAGAGGGAGTTGCCTATCGTCATCATACATTATAACATACTCTGTGATTACTGATTCTATGGGCTCTGTGATATTGAAAATTCTAACCTAATAAGTACGTGAATTTACGACTACAATAATTGTGCATTTTATTAAGGATATTATTGAAACTTGAACAAACTACTGTACATTACCTGGAGTAAAAACTTTTAATGTTGTTTTCTGTTTTTATTTCAGGTAAGTAACATTGTATTGATATCTTAGCTAACTGTAGAAGTTGTGATTGTAATACTAAAATAAACTGTTTTTATTTCAGAATCCAACTTGAGTTTTTATTTTAAAAGTGGAGTAGAAGTACAATTATCCTTATTACATGTGTGAAAAACCGTTTACCCCTGAGGAGAAAAAGTGTTACGATCACTGTCACTTCACGGGTAAATATCGTGGTCCTGCTCATAATCGGTGTGATTTAAATTTCACAGAGTCGCACACAATTCCAATAGTTTTCCACAATCTGTCCGGTTACGATTCTCACTTTTTAATAAAATTCCTCGCGTTAACTTTCCCCGGTAAAATTTCACCGCCACCCATAAGTAAGGAAAAATATACATCCTTCACGAAACGCGTCGATGGAACAATGATGCACTTGACATTCATCGATTTGTTTCGATTTATGGCTAGCAGCTTCAATAAACTTTCCACATATTTGACCGATACCGATAAACGCATAACACGTAAATTTCATAATAACCCGACTCAGTTCAGTTTGATGACCCGCAAAGGCGTTTTTCCCTATGAATACGTCGATTGTTGGAGGAAACACAATGACACGCGATTACCTGCAAAGACGCATTTCTACTCTCATCTCACCAATTCAAATATTAGGGACGCCGAAAATTGTTTGGGTAATCCCATCTAAAGTCATTGGGGGGCTTATTCAGATTTATATTCAGAGACCAATGTTCTTTTGCTTGCCGACATTTTCGAAAATTTCCGCGCTAGCTGCTTCAAAATATACGATTTAGATCCGTTGCACTACTACACTGCACCGGGACTTGCTTTTGACGCGATGCTCAAGCATACTAATGTAACTTTGCAACTTTTAGACAACCCTGAAATGGTGTTATTCATTGGAAGAACCATTCGAGGCGGCGTAGAACAATGTTCTAATCGACACGCTCGGGTCAATGATAGATTCATGGTAAAATATTTTGATCCAAACAAAGCGGAATCGTATCTCACGTATTTTGACGTGAATAATCTGTACGGTGCAGCTATGAGCGTGCATTTACCAATTGGCTCGTTCCAGTGGGAGTATCAGCATATCGATATAACATACCATACGGACGATTCGCCGATCTTTCTGGAGGTAGATTTGGACTATCCTGTAAAACTCTACGAGGATCACAAAGACTTGCCTCTTTGTCCCGAGCATTTTACTCCTCCAGGTAGTAAAAACGCCAAACTCGCGACCACCCTCCTTCCGAAAACAAAGTGTATATTGCACTATAGAAATTTGAAGCAGTGTTTGAGTTTAGGATTGAAAGTAACGAAAGTGCACAGAGTATTAAAGTTTGCACAATCTCCATAGCTTGAGCCTTACATTACGCTCAATACAGACATGCGTAAGCGGTCTAGGAATGAATTCGAGACAAACTTTTACAAACTCATGAATAACGCTGTGTTCGGCAAGACTATGGAGAATGTGCGAGATCATGAAGATGTTAAATTGGTCACAAAATGGGAGGGAAGAGGTGGTGCGAGAACGCTTATTGCCCGAGCAAACTTTCACAGCTGCACCGTATTTGGCAATGATATGGTTATCATTGAAACAAATCGTGTCAAAGTTCACTTCGCCAAACCTATTTACGTCAGCGCATCAATTCTAGATCTGTCAAAAATCTTTCTCTACGATTTCCACTATAATTATATTGAAACCAACTTTTGAATAAACAAGCTATATTGATGTCTACCGACACAGACAGCCTTATTCATCAATTCAGTGTGCCTAATATTGACGATATCATCGAATGTGATATAGATACAATGTTTGATACCTCTAACTATTCGCCCAACAATGTGTATGGTATTCCCCTCAAAAACCAAAAAAAGGGCTTATGAATGATGAAAATAATGGTAAAATTATGACAGAGTTTGTGGGACTGCGAGCAAAGCTGTACACATTTACTACGATGGGTGAAAATGGGGAAAAATATGACGGTGGCGTAAGAGTGAGTAAGCGCGCCATGGGTGTAAGAAATTCATCGATAAATAGCATTACGTTTGATGATTATAAGCGTTGTCTGTTGCTTACCTAGAGTTGACTCTTCCACAGTGTTTGATACGCAGCAAAAAACACGAAGCAAGCACGATCGTACAAAAAAAATTGGCCCTGAGTTGGCAGGATGACAAGCGGCAATTGATACCTGGACAGACCGACATCGTACCTTGGGGGTTTGTCCCAGCCTTCCAATAGCCATAGGATAAAACTGTAGACGTAGAATAGATGTAAATATTTGATGTTTGACGCCTCGGACGATCCACCATCGGGCGGAAACGTTTCACGATCAATACGATATTTAATGGATTTGGAGTTTCAAAATGCGAATTCATAAACTTGACAATTATTTATTTATTTATTAATAATATATCAAGAAATTATTCATATTTATTCGTTTACCACGAGAAAAGTTTCCAAAAAATGAAACAAGTTTTCAGAAAACTTTTTTTCAATTTTATTAACACGTAAAAAAAGTTTCTGAAAATGAAAAAAAGTTTTCAGAAAATGAAAAAAAGATTTCTGAAAACGAAAAAAAGTTTCCAGAAAATGTTTGAGATAGGTAAGAGCTTCGGATGGTTCGGTTGACGGACCAAAATGTGTCTGTGAGAGTAAAGGATGTATTGTTAAGAGAAGAATACCAACTGACATAAGATAAGACAATTATTATAATTGGAATAGTAAGGGTGGTGTCATCACGCAGCGTGAGTAGGTCGATATTGAAAGAATCTGTGAAGTAAAGAAATAGTATCAGTTTGGTGTTGGTTGAGGAGGCTCGTCTAGGAATGTAGACACAAGTTGATTATGTTCCAATGTGAGTACACAATTTCCAGGCTGTAAGAAAACAATACACGTAATGCTTTTTATGAATGTAATCGAATGAGTCGCTTAGAGAAAAGAGCGCGAAATAGGCGCTGCGGACAAGATTGCACGAATGGTGCATTCTTGTACAGTGTGGATTAAATGCTCCCGAAAAGGTTGCACGAACAAGGTGCCTGAAAGGATCTGAAGAAGGTTGCACGAACTAGGTGCCTTGAATGAGTCACGAACTAGGTGCTTGAGAGGATCTCATGAAGGTTGCACGAAAGAGGTGCCTTGAATGAGTGCATGAACTAGGTGCTGGAAAGGATCTGAGGAAGGTTGCACGAACTAAGTGCCTCGAATGGGTGCACGAACTAGGTGCTTAAAAGGATCTTAGGAAGGTTGCACGAAATAGGTGCCTTGAATAGGTGCACGAACTGGGTTCTTGAAAGGATCTCAGGAAGGTTGCACGAAATAGGTGCCTTGAATGAGTGCACGAACTAGGTGCTTGAAAGGATCTCAGGGAGGTTTCACGTGTCACGTGCGGAGCGGTCTCGCACGCGACGACTTAACCCTCTAGGTAACCGTAGAGGTTTATTCTTATTTTTTTGGTGGGTTGGGAGGTGATCGTCCTCTACAGGACGATCCTTGTGAAATGGATTGGAGGATTTCGATATTAAATTTTAGGGATGTTTTCTATGGAACCAAAATTTTTAATGAAAAAGATAGCAAGAGAAATGGGAGACGGGGAAGCTTACAATGTTTTTATCTTAATGTTTACTCTCTCTCGCACTTACTCTTCGGTGGTTCAGCTCCGAATTCGCAGAACGGCTCACACTTTCATACTAACATGCAATTGAGACTACACAACTTGATTAAGTTCGTGGCACAGCTTTCTACTCTTAAAGTCCAACTTCGAGAGGCTGACGTCGCGACGCGAGACGCTTCGAACACCGGGTGTAGAATCAGAGAAATTCTCGCTCTATTTGTCGGTGACTCTAAGACTGATAACTCTATACTCGACAGCTTTGAAGGAGCCTATTTCCGTTGACGTTGGTTTGATCCTGTCTCTAACGGGACTGACTTCGCTCGCTCGTCCGACACCCCTTGGAGCGTTGGGCAGCGGGCGAGGTTTTTGCTGAATTTACAATTTTGGAACAAAGGCTCGCCTCGCCATGGTCATCCTCGAAGCGCGTGATCTCGCGCTCGCCTCATCCCGGTGTTGATTGCACCCGGGATCTGACGGGCGCGGAGACGCTGACGTTGCTGACCGTCAACTACGCCGTTGCGCTTTGGTCGTGCCACGAACTGTTTTATAATGTATATTTATGAATTTATGAAGGGTAGGAATTCTCGACCTCGTGTATAATCTATTATCGAATCTTGGTGATCGGTCAATTATGTAAACATTTTTTTTGTTAACGTTTCGGCCCGGATATGGGCCCTCCTCAGAACGATTTATTTATTTAACTGTCAAGAACAATATAAACTTTTTATAAGAAAAGTACAATCAGGCATTATATACTGTAGATGTAATACTCTTAGGACTATTGTATATTATAGGTTAGTGAGTACATTTTGATTAATTGAAAAAAAAAGATAGACTTAGAGAGTTATTTACCTTTTTATAGTAAGCGGACTAAGATACAGTCGAATTCATAAAATATAATTTGTGGAGACAATGTTCTTTGAGTAACGGTAGTCATTGTCGGCTCCTCTGGTTGTTTGAAGTGTAGGAGTTACAAGTTGGAGGTCATTAATTAAAAAGATTAAAAAATTATGTGTCTTCACAGTCTATATGTCAATGTATTAAAAGGTTTTAAGGAAGGTTTTTTTAGCAGTAAAATTAGTTTACACAATGTCCAAGCAAGTGGAGCTGGGATCTTTATGACTATGTTCTCCATGTCTAACAAAAATTTTTTTTGTTGAACCGATTGGGTCAACTGGTGAATAACGACTGATGGGAGAAACAAATATGATCTAGAGTGAAGGTGAACCAGATATAAACATATATACAAAAAAACAAAAAAAATTATTATGTAAACAAATTATGTAAAAAAACTGTGCCATGGGGACACTAATTTTATGTGTATAGTTAAGGTTAAACAATATGTGGTGTGTGGGCGGAGATTAGCGGTTTGTAAATATTACTTAGATGTTCAACATCTTGTATAAGGTTAACAGAATTAGTGTGTCCTACAATATTGCACATTTCTAGTAATAGCCTTTTATAATAATTAGGTTCTTCACAGAGGATGTTTGTATTGTCGTAGCTGAAAGTATGTTGTTTATTGGTCATATGTTTTGTTAGAGCAGTGTGACGTTCTTCAATCTCATGTACATTGCGTTGATGTTCTTTGATTCTGGTGTTTAAATGGCGGCCAGTTTGTCCGATATAAACTTGATTGCAATCATTGCAAGGTATTTTATACACAACATTAGATCGTTTGCCCATGGGGATCCTATCTTTTCCCGAATCAAAGACTATTTGTAAGTCTTTTAAATTTTTTCCCACAAACTTGACATTATGTTTGGTAAATAGACGGTTCAGTGACTCGAAGAGACCAGATACATATGGGATGGGAATAAATGTAGTGGCAAGTCTATTGTTGTCGTCTGCGGGAGCAGAGTCAATATTATTGTCAAGTAAATTGTTGATATGGGAGCGTCTCTTATTTATATGTTTGTGTAATAGGCCGTGAGGATAATCATTCCATCTTAGTATATTATATATGAGTGACAGATTTTTTTCTTGGAATTCTGTACTTGAAAGTTTAATGGCTCGGTCAACAAGGTTAAAGATGGTGCCTATTTTGTAGAACATCGGGTGGTGGGAATTAAAATTCAAATATCTTTGAGACCAGGTTTTTTTGTGGAACCAATCCGTTTTGATTTTATTGTTGTTGTGTATCAGCAATAAATCTAGGAAATTGATGGCGTTATTATCTTATATTTAAATGGTGAATTGTAGTCGTGGATAATATTGGTTGAAAATACTCAGTGTGTCATCTATTTTTTCTTTAGGAACTGCAGTTAGAATATCATCAATATATCGAAAGTAGAAGGGTAAATCAAAATCTAGATTGCTAATGCATGACCTTTCTAGGTCTTCCATTACAAGATCTGACAGGATTGGAGAGAGAGGGGATCTCACGGGCAACCCGAATTGTTGTGCATATGTATCATTGTTAAATTTAAAGATTGCCGAATCAAAACAAATTTTTGAAGCCTTAACTAGTTCACTAAGTGGAAATGGGATCTTTTTATCGAGAGAGGCTCAACGGTTGTTTACTGCGTGCATAGCAAGGTCTGTCGGAACTTTGGTGAAGAGAGATATTACATCTAGCGATATTAGAATGTAGTTGTCTGGAATAATCAATTTTTTTTATTGTTTCAACTAAAGTAAGGCTATCTTTAACCCTGGTGGTGGGGGGTGATATTTGTGGTGAGCCATGAATTGATTAACTTGGATAAGGCGTCAGTCGGGCTATTGACAAAGGAGACTATAATTCGTAATGGGACATCTTCTTTGTGGATTTTAGGTAGCCCATATGCACCTGGGGGGACACTATTGTAGGTAAAAATGCTTCTGTGTAAGTTTTTGTTTATTAATTTGGAGTTGAACCAATTGAAAGTGAGTTTGTTCACCCTAGTTTGTAGGGAGTTGCAAAGGTCGTATCTAGCAATTCTGTAGGTGTTAGTGTCCGAAAGCTGTTGCCGCATTTTGTTATTGTAAGAATCTCTATGCATGGCCACTGAAGTATTGCCTTCATCCGCTTTTAAAAACGTGATGGTAGGGTTGTTTTTTTTAAATAACATGGTATGACGGATTTTTTTTTCTCTGACTAAATTATTGTTGTTATTTCTGGGGTACTTTGGGAAATTAAGAACGCTGTTAGTGAAATCTAATCTTACTTGGTTTCTTGAGTCGGTTGGAAAACTCGTTATTTTTGCTTCAAAGTTGGCGATGAGGTTGAAAACAGAAAGATCGCGATTATTATATGGACGTCCAAATTTATAACCAAGTTGTACTATTTCAGCAACATTTTCAGGAATAGGAGTATCCGCTAGATTTATTAACCAATAATTTTTTCCGTTTGAGAGCGAAACTTTGTGGTTGTTGGAAGGTTTTTTTTGAGCAAGTAACATGGTGAATTTTTTAATGTTACGATTTTTGATTGTGATGAACTTATTGTTTAACATCCGATGTTGGGAATCAAAGAACTTTTTTCCTGAAGTACTCCCCAGTTTATGGTTGATTTGTTCTGTTAGGTTAGTCAACATCTTTTCGGAATTGATAATATGCGTATGAAAGTATGTTATTTGAAAAAAACAACCCTAACATCACGTTTTTAAAAGCGAATGAAGGCAATACATCAGTAGCCATGCATAGAGATTCTTACAATAACAAAATGCGGCAACAGCTTTCGGACACTAACACCTACAGAATTGCTAGATACGACCTTTGCAACTCCCTACAAACTAGGGTGAACAAACTCACTTTCAATTGGTTCAACTCCAAATTAATAAACAAAAACTTACACAGAAGCATTTTTACCTACAATAGTGTCCCCCCAGGTGCATATGGGCTACCTAAAATCCACAAAGAAGATGTCCCATTACGAATTATAGTCTCCTTTGTCAATAGCCCGACTGACGCCTTATCCAAGTTAATCAATTCATGGCTCACCACAAATATCACCCCCCACCACCAGGGTTAAAGATAGCCTTACTTTAGTTGAAACAATAAAAAAAATTGATTATTCCAGACAACTACATTCTAATATCGCTAGATGTAATATCTCTCTTCACCAAAGTTCCGACAGACCTTGCTATGCACGCAGTAAACAACCGTTGAGCCTCTCTCGATAAAAAGATCCCATTTCCACTTAGTGAACTAGTTAAGGCTTCAAAAATTTGTTTTGATTCGGCAATCTTTAAATTTAACAATGATACATATGCACAACAATTCGGGTTGCCCGTGAGATCCCCTCTCTCTCCAATCCTGTCAGATCTTGTAATGGAAGACCTAGAAAGGTCATGCATTAGCAATCTAGATTTTGATTTACCCTTCTACTTTCGATATATTGATGATATTCTAACTGCAGTTCCTAAAGAAAAAATAGATGACACACTGAGTATTTTCAACCAATATTATCCACGACTACAATTCACCATTTAAATATAAGATAATAACGCCATCAATTTCCTAGATTTATTGCTGATACACAACAACAATAAAATCAAAACGGATTGGTTCCACAAAAAAACCTGGTCTCAAAGATATTTGAATTTTAATTCCCACCACCCGATGTTCTACAAAATAGGCACCATCTTTAACCTTGTTGACCGAGCCATTAAACTTTCAAGTACAGAATTCCAAGAAAAAAATCTGTCACTCATATATAATATACTAAGATGGAATGATTATCCTCACGGCCTATTACACAAACATATAAATAAGAGACGCTCCCATATCAACAATTTACTTGACAATAATATTGACTCTGCTCCCGCAGACGACAACAATAGACTTGCCACTACATTTATTCCCATCCCATATGTATCTGGTCTCTTCGAGTCACTGAACCGTCTATTTACCAAACATAATGTCAAGTTTGTGGGAAAAAATTTAAAAGACTTACAAATAGTCTTTGATTCGGGAAAAGATAGGATCCCCATGGGCAAACGATCTAATGTTGTGTATAAAATACCTTGCAATGATTGCAATCAAGTTTATATCGGACAAACTGGCCGCCATTTAAACACCAGAATCAAAGAACATCAACGCAATGTACATGAGATTGAAGAACGTCACACTGCTCTAACAAAACATATGACCAATAAACAACATACTTTCAGCTACGACAATACAAACATCCTCTGTGAAGAACCTAATTATTATAAAAGGCTATTACTAGAAATGTGCAATATTGTAGGACACACTAATTCTGTTAACCTTATACAAGATGTTGAACATCTAAGTAATATTTACAAACCGCTAATCTCCGCCCACACACCACATATTGTTTAACCTTAACTATACACATAAAATTAGTGTCCCCATGGCACAGTTTTTTTACATAATTTGTTTACATAATAATTTTTTTTGTTTTTTTGTATATATGTTTATATCTGGTTCACCTTCACTCTAGATCATATTTGTTTCTCCCATCAGTCGTTATTCACCAGTTGACCCAATCGGTTCAACAAAAAAAATTTTTGTTAGACATGGAGAACATAGTCATAAAGATCCCAGCTCCACTTGCTTGGACATTGTGTAAACTAATTTTACTGCTAAAAAAACCTTCCTTAAAACCTTTTAATACATTGACATATAGACTGTGAAGACACATAATTTTTTAATCTTTTTAATTAATGACCTCCAACTTGTAACTCCTACACTTCAAACAACCAGAGGAGCCGACAATGACTACCGTTACTCAAAGAACATTGTCTCCACAAATTATATTTTATGAATTCGACTGTATCTTAGTCCGCTTACTATAAAAAGGTAAATAACTCTCTAAGTCTATCTTTTTTTTTCAATTAATCAAAATGTACTCACTAACCTATAATATACAATAGTCCTAAGAGTATTACATCTACAGTATATAATGCCTGATTGTACTTTTCTTATAAAAAGTTTATATTGTTCTTGACAGTTAAATAAATAAATCGTTCTGAGGAGGGCCCATATCCGGGCCGAAACGTTAACAAAAAAAATGTTTACATAATTGACCGATCACCAAGATTCGATAATAGATTATACACGAGGTCGAGAATTCCTACCCTTCATAAATTCATAAATATACATTATAAAACAGTTCGTGGCACGACCAAAGCGCAACGGCGTAGTTGACGGTCAGCAACGTCAGCGTCTCCGCGCCCGTCAGATCCCGGGTGCAATCAACACCGGGATGAGGCGAGCGCGAGATCACGCGCTTCGAGGATGACCATGGCGAGGCGAGCCTTTGTTCCAAAATTGTAAATTCAGCAAAAACCTCGCCCGCTGCCCAACGCTCCAAGGGGTGTCGGACGAGCGAGCGAAGTCAGTCCCGTTAGAGACAGGATCAAACCAACGTCAACGGAAATAGGCTCCTTCAAAGCTGTCGAGTATAGAGTTATCAGTCTTAGAGTCACCGACAAATAGAGCGAGAATTTCTCTGATTCTACACCCGGTGTTCGAAGCGTCTCGCGTCGCGACGTCAGCCTCTCGAAGTTGGACTTTAAGAGTAGAAAGCTGTGCCACGAACTTAATCAAGTTGTGTAGTCTCAATTGCATGTTAGTATGAAAGTGTGAGCCGTTCTGCGAATTCGGAGCTGAACCACCGAAGAGTAAGTGCGAGAGAGAGTAAACATTAAGATAAAAACATTGTAAGCTTCCCCGTCTCCCATTTCTCTTGCTATCTTTTTCATTAAAAATTTTGGTTCCATAGAAAACATCCCTAAAATTTAATATCGAAATCCTCCAATCCATTTCACAAGGATCGTCCTGTAGAGGACGATCACCTCCCAACCCACCAAAAAAATAAGAATAAACCTCTACGGTTACCTAGAGGGTTAAGTCGTCGCGTGCGAGACCGCTCCGCACGTGACACGTGAAACCTCCCTGAGATCCTTTCAAGCACCTAGTTCGTGCACTCATTCAAGGCACCTATTTCGTGCAACCTTCCTGAGATCCTTTCAAGAACCCAGTTCGTGCACCTATTCAAGGCACCTATTTCGTGCAACCTTCCTAAGATCCTTTTAAGCACCTAGTTCGTGCACCCATTCGAGGCACTTAGTTCGTGCAACCTTCCTCAGATCCTTTCCAGCACCTAGTTCATGCACTCATTCAAGGCACCTCTTTCGTGCAACCTTCATGAGATCCTCTCAAGCACCTAGTTCGTGACTCATTCAAGGCACCTAGTTCGTGCAACCTTCTTCAGATCCTTTCAGGCACCTTGTTCGTGCAACCTTTTCGGGAGCATTTAATCCACACTGTACAAGAATGCACCATTCGTGCAATCTTGTCCGCAGCGCCTATTTCGCGCTCTTTTCTCTAAGCGACTCATTCGATTACATTCATAAAAAGCATTACGTGTATTGTTTTCTTACAGCCTGGAAATTGTGTACTCACATTGGAACATAATCAACTTGTGTCTACATTCCTAGACGAGCCTCCTCAACCAACACCAAACTGATACTATTTCTTTACTTCACAGATTCTTTCAATATCGACCTACTCACGCTGCGTGATGACACCACCCTTACTATTCCAATTATAATAATTGTCTTATCTTATGTCAGTTGGTATTCTTCTCTTAACAATACATCCTTTACTCTCACAGACACATTTTGGTCCGTCAACCGAACCATCCGAAGCTCTTACCTATCTCAAACATTTTCTGGAAACTTTTTTTCGTTTTCAGAAATCTTTTTTTCATTTTCTGAAAACTTTTTTTCATTTTCAGAAACTTTTTTTACGTGTTAATAAAATTGAAAAAAAGTTTTCTGAAAACTTGTTTCATTTTTTGGAAACTTTTCTCGTGGTAAACGAATAAATATGAATAATTTCTTGATATATTATTAATAAATAAATAAATAATTGTCAAGTTTATGAATTCGCATTTTGAAACTCCAAATCCATTAAATATCGTATTGATCGTGAAACGTTTCCGCCCGATGGTGGATCGTCCGAGGCGTCAAACATCAAATATTTACATCTATTCTACGTCTACAGTTTTATCCTATGGCTATTGGAAGGCTGGGACAAACCCCCAAGGTACGATGTCGGTCTGTCCAGGTATCAATTGCCGCTTGTCATCCTGCCAACTCAGGGCCAATTTTTTTTGTACGATCGTGCTTGCTTCGTGTTTTTTGCTGCGTATCAAACACTGTGGAAGAGTCAACTCTAGGTAAGCAACAGACAACGCTTATAATCATCAAACGTAATGCTATTTATCGATGAATTTCTTACACCCATGGCGCGCTTACTCACTCTTACGCCACCGTCATATTTTTCCCCATTTTCACCCATCGTAGTAAATGTGTACAGCTTTGCTCGCAGTCCCACAAACTCTGTCATAATTTTACCATTATTTTCATCATTCATAAGCCCTTTTTTTGGTTTTTGAGGGGAATACCATACACATTGTTGGGCGAATAGTTAGAGGTATCAAACATTGTATCTATATCACATTCGATGATATCGTCAATATTAGGCACACTGAATTGATGAATAAGGCTGTCTGTGTCGGTAGACATCAATATAGCTTGTTTATTCAAAAGTTGGTTTCAATATAATTATAGTGGAAATCGTAGAGAAAGATTTTTGACAGATCTAGAATTGATGCGCTGACGTAAATAGGTTTGGCGAAGTGAACTTTGACACGATTTGTTTCAATGATAACCATATCATTGCCAAATACGGTGCAGCTGTGAAAGTTTGCTCGGGCAATAAGCGTTCTCGCACCACCTCTTCCCTCCCATTTTGTGACCAATTTAACATCTTCATGATCTCGCACATTCTCCATAGTCTTGCCGAACACAGCGTTATTCATGAGTTTGTAAAAGTTTGTCTCGAATTCATTCCTAGACCGCTTACGCATGTCTGTATTGAGCGTAATGTAAGGCTCAAGCTATGGAGATTGTGCAAACTTTAATACTCTGTGCACTTTCGTTACTTTCAATCCTAAACTCAAACACTGCTTCAAATTTCTATAGTGCAATATACACTTTGTTTTCGGAAGGAGGGTGGTCGCGAGTTTGGCGTTTTTACTACCTGGAGGAGTAAAATGCTCGGGACAAAGAGGCAAGTCTTTGTGATCCTCGTAGAGTTTTACAGGATAGTCCAAATCTACCTCCAGAAAGATCGGCGAATCGTCCGTATGGTATGTTATATCGATATGCTGATACTCCCACTGGAACGAGCCAATTGGTAAATGCACGCTCATAGCTGCACCGTACAGATTATTCACGTCAAAATACGTGAGATACGATTCCGCTTTGTTTGGATCAAAATATTTTACCATGAATCTATCATTGACCCGAGCGTGTCGATTAGAACATTGTTCTACGCCGCCTCGAATGGTTCTTCCAATGAATAACACCATTTCAGGGTTGTCTAAAAGTTGCAAAGTTACATTAGTATGCTTGAGCATCGCGTCAAAAGCAAGTCCCGGTGCAGTGTAGTAGTGCAACGGATCTAAATCGTATATTTTGAAGCAGCTAGCGCGGAAATTTTCGAAAATGTCGGCAAGCAAAAGAACATTGGTCTCTGAATATAAATCTGAATAAGCCCCCCAATGACTTTAGATGGGATTACCCAAACAATTTTCGGCGTCCCTAATATTTGAATTGGTGAGATGAGAGTAGAAATGCGTCTTTGCAGGTAATCGCGTGTCATTGTGTTTCCTCCAACAATCGACGTATTCATAGGGAAAAACGCCTTTGCGGGTCATCAAACTGAACTGAGTCGGGTTATTATGAAATTTACGTGTTATGCGTTTATCGGTATCGGTCAAATATGTGGAAAGTTTATTGAAGCTGCTAGCCATAAATCGAAACAAATCGATGAATGTCAAGTGCATCATTGTTCCATCGACGCGTTTCGTGAAGGATGTATATTTTTCCTTACTTATGGGTGGCGGTGAAATTTTACCGGGGAAAGTTAACGCGAGGAATTTTATTAAAAAGTGAGAATCGTAACCGGACAGATTGTGGAAAACTATTGGAATTGTGTGCGACTCTGTGAAATTTAAATCACACCGATTATGAGCAGGACCACGATATTTACCCGTGAAGTGACAGTGATCGTAACACTTTTTCTCCTCAGGGGTAAACGGTTTTTCACACATGTAATAAGGATAATTGTACTTCTACTCCACTTTTAAAATAAAAACTCAAGTTGGATTCTGAAATAAAAACAGTTTATTTTAGTATTACAATCACAACTTCTACAGTTAGCTAAGATATCAATACAATGTTACTTACCTGAAATAAAAACAGAAAACAACATTAAAAGTTTTTACTCCAGGTAATGTACAGTAGTTTGTTCAAGTTTCAATAATATCCTTAATAAAATGCACAATTATTGTAGTCGTAAATTCACGTACTTATTAGGTTAGAATTTTCAATATCACAGAGCCCATAGAATCAGTAATCACAGAGTATGTTATAATGTATGATGACGATAGGCAACTCCCTCTATAACACTGGTGGTAATGGCGGCAGATTCAAATTGAAGTAAATGAGAGATGTCATTTTCTTTATATCTCCCCCCCTTGGAGGAGAACAATCACAAGGAAACGATGTGACTGTTCGTCAGTCTATCATCCGCTGCTGGAATTAATTTTGTTACATGGAAAAGGTTGGATTCTTTCTTCTTGTGTCCTGTATCGACTTCATAGATTGAGTTAGATTTTCTTTTTATGATTTTGTACGGTCCGATTCTTATTTCATCCAGCTTTTTCCTATTGAGGCGGTTCCCATTTTCCACATACACTAAATCTCCAGTATTTAATATAATTTCTTGCCTGTGTCTGTTGTATCGTTCTGCATTTTGATTATGGGACTTCTTGGTGTTCTGTAAAGCTAATTTTCGATCTCTTTCTAGGTCTTCCTTTGTACCCTTTGTCTTTAATTCTGGTGGCAAAATATCGACACTTTCGCCCTCCATCAAGTACTTGGGAGTGAAGCCAGTGACGGTGTGTTCTGTTTCATTGTATCTTCTCACACATTCTTGAGCGATGGCTGTCCATGCTTTTTTTTTGTTGTTCTCATTTATTTTGCATCTTATTTTATTTACCAGAGTCTGGTTTAGTCTTTCATTTAGGCCATTCGAAAATGGGGCATCTACTGCAGTAAAAATCAACTTTATTTTGTTCTCCTCAAGAAAATTTTTAAATTGTTTAGAATTAATGCCAGGATATTGGTCTGATAATATTGTGTCTATATCATTACTTTCTGTGATTTTTGTAACTAGTTTTATGAAGTCAGTGGCGTTTTGGTTTTTTGACGTTAGTATGTAAGCATATCTTGTAAAGTGATCAACTAATAGATGCAAATACTTTTTCGTTGATCGCGATCCTCCAAATCCTCCAATGGTATCAATGGACATGATTTGAAATGGGTAAGTGGCTGGACCTAGATGTGATAGATGCCCATATTTTGTTTTATTTCTCGACTTGTTTTTCTTACATATAGAACAATTATCACACTCTTTTTTTATATTCATTATCATATTTCTCGCAGAATAAAATGGGGTTATCTTGTTAATCATTTGCGATCTTCCCAAGTGACAGTAAGTCTCATGTATATCTTTTATTAATATTTTACTTAGATTTTCAGACAATACTATTTTATTTCTACTTTTTAATTTTTTATAATAAATGTCATTTTTTAATATAAATTTTCTTTTCTTTTCTTGTAATTCCATGTTCTGGTTTTGGTCATTTTTTATGTCTTCCAGACTTACTAGATTTATGACTTTCAGAATATCATCTGTATTATCATCAAATTCTAAAACTGGATTTCTGCTTAGGCAGTCAGCTTCCTGATTCGATATTCCCGGATTGTATTTTATTTTGAAATCATATTGTGATAGGTAATATGTTAAATCCCCCAATTCTTCATCTGTTCTAGATTTTACATTTAAGTTTTCCAAAGGTTTGTGGTCTGTGTATACAGTGAATTGTTTTCCAAATAACCAGTGTTGCCAATATTTCACTGCTTCTTTAATTGCTAAGCATTCAAGATATATTGCTTTTTTCTTTTTTTTGAGCATCATTCAGTTTTCTTGAAAAATATGCTACTGGTTTATAATTCTTATTTTCATCTTCTTGCTTCAGTACAGCTCCAATTCCATTGATACAAGCATCAGTATAAATTTTGATTGGAATATTGGGGTCAAAAATTTTTAGTACTGGTTCCGAACAAAGTAATGTTTTAATTTTCTCAAATGATTCTTGACAATCTTTTGACCAAACAAAACTTACATTTTTCCTCAGTAGATTGTGTAATGGGTCTGAGATTTGTGCCAAGCTTGGTATAAATTTATGGTGATAGTTGATTTTCCCAAGAAATTGTCTTATATTTTTCCTTGTTTCCGGAACTGGAAAATTTTTCACTGCGATTAGGTAATCTTTCAGTGGTCTTACTGAGTTCTTTTCAATAATATGACCCAAGTATTTTGCATAATTTTTAGCAAATGAGCATTTTGAAAATTTTAGTCTAAATCCCTCATTGTGAATTGCTTCCAATAGTCTTGATAGATGCTGTATATGCTGACTAAAATCTTGTGAAAAAACTAATATATCATCTATGAAAGATACTACAAAATCATTAAGTTTGTATTTTCTTATTATATTATTCAATATTCGTTGGAAAATTGCTGGTGCTGTTTTTAATCCAAAAGGGAGACAGGACCACTGAAAATGGCCCTCTTGTGTTACAAATGCTGTTTTAGGTCTATCTTGAATCCTTAGGGGAATTGACCAAAATGCAGAATTTATATCTAATGTTGTAAAGTACTCACAGTTTACACTTTTTACTATCAAATCCTCTATAAGTGGAAATGGCTGTGACTGAGGAGTAATAATTTTATTTATATCTCTGAAGTCTATACACATTCTGGTTTTTTTATTTTCTTCTTTCTTAAATGCCAGAGTAACTGGAGCAGCAAAAGGGCTGTATGATTCTTCAATAAGCCCCTTTTCCAGTAATTTTACCACTTGATTCTCTATTTCTTTTCTATCTTCGAATGTGCATCTGTAAGGACGTTTATAACAGTATTTTTCTTCCATTAGATCTATGTGAGCTTCATATTCTTTAACAGTACCGATATCGTATTTGTCTTTAGCAAATACTGACTTGTATTTCTTCAATAATTTGTCGATTTCAGACTGTTTATACACATCTAAATGATTTACTATCATTTTAAATTCATCAGTATTTAGATGTTCGTTGAAATTTACTTCATGTTTCCTAAGATTGTTTGTTTTTACTTCTATGTCACCTGATAACACAGGAATACTGACATTTGTGTTATTGTCAACCTCTTTATTTAAGTTAATTTCATTTTTCTGTGTTTGGAAATCTTTGTTTTGCAAGATCCTTAGATCTTCAGTCTGGGTCAACTTAAAGTTTTCAATACAGTCTAAGCCAATCAAAAAATCATAATTAAAGTTGTCACTGTCTACGATAAACACTTTCATAGTTTTCTCAATATTGTAAATTTTTACTTTTAAAGTTATCATACCTTTTGTTTTTCCTGCACCATTAATAGTTTTCAAGCTTATTCCTTGTAAATTATCTGTGTTTTCTTGTTTAATTTTTAATAATTTTGCATTTATCAATGACACATTTGATCCCGAGTCATAAATACCGGTGGTTTCTAAAGTGTCATTTAGTAATAGCTTGATTTTTATTAATGGTGGTACTTTAAGTTTTTTGGATCCTCTGTATTTAATTCCACCTCTAGTTCTGAATTGTTCACAGATTTTAATGGTCCCATCTTGTTATTTTTGTCTTCTTTTTCTCTAAACCAGCAATTTGTTTCAGAATGAAAACGTTTACCTTTGTTTGCCTTTACACATATTTGACATGGCTCTTTTTCTTCACCTTTTTTCAGTTTAGAATCAGAAAAGGTTTTCCCTTTTTTTTCATAACCATATTTTTTTACAAGATGTTCCAATTTACTTATTTCATTGAACAGATCTTGAGTTTCTTGAAGTGTTTCTCTGTCAATGTTGTCTGATACAAAGTTTGGTAAACCGATAGTAATAAGGTCAATAAGCGTTGCAGTATCCATGGATTTCCTAATTTGAAGTAGTAATTTTTCTTTTTTTAGAGCATACTCCAGCAAAGATCCAGATTGATATTTGAAATTAAAGGCATATCTAATAGGAGACCAACCTTTGTTCCCGAACGTTTCAACAAATATTTTTTTCCAGTTGTTCCATTCTGATTCTATTGAGTATTTTAAAATCATTGAAGTGTACCAGTCAGCACTACATTTTTCCAGGAAAAACTTCAAGATTTCAATTTTTCTCCTATCTTCTATCACTGTACAGCGCACACATTCTTTTTCAAATAAATTAATCCATTGGTTAGCGTTGGAGGTTTTTTCATCAAATTTATCAATCATGAAATCTGTAGCGATTTTATTTAAGTTTTTAACTTCAGAAATTTGTTCTTTAGATTCTAGAACTTTTTCTAGCAACTTCTTAATTGTATCTTCTGAGGTGCTTGTGGTAGGTGTTTCAGTTATTTTTTCTGAAATTTCCTCTAAATAAAAATTTTCAAATAATAAGTTATTGTCTTCATCAAAATAGACCTTTTTCAAATTTTCTGTTAAGGTTATCCAGACTTTCCTGAATTGATTCCTTTTTACCAATGTGTTTTTTATTCTGATATACACCTGTGAGGTTATTAATTCTTTGTGGAAAGTCGTTGGTTGGTATTCATCTGGTATTGCAAAAGAACGACCGTCTAGCGTGCCGATTGAGGTTAGGCACAATATCGTTGTTTTTCCATCTGACGCCCCTCGCATTTTAAAATCAAACCTTAGTTTGTCCATTTTCTTGAAGTATAATTAATGTTGTTTTGTAATAAGGATAATTGTACTTCTACTCCACTTTTAAAATAAAAACTCAAGTTGGATTCTGAAATAAAAACAGTTTATTTTAGTATTACAATCACAACTTCTACAGTTAGCTAAGATATCAATACAATGTTACTTACCTGAAATAAAAACAGAAAACAACATTAAAAGTTTTTACTCCAGGTAATGTACAGTAGTTTGTTCAAGTTTCAATAATATCCTTAATAAAATGCACAATTATTGTAGTCGTAAATTCACGTACTTATTAGGTTAGAACTTTCAATATCACAGAGCCCATAGAATCAGTAATCACAGAGTATGTTATAATGTATGATGACGATAGGCAACTCCCTCTATAACACTGGTGGTAATGGCGGCAGATTCAAATTGAAGTAAATGAGAGATGTCATTTTCTTTATAACAATTCTCTGCGCGCATGTGACGATCGCGTTGCACTTGGGTAAGAGACTTCATCGGAATTATGTTTTTGATGCGTGACTCTACTTGAATTGATAAATCTTCAAGCTGTTTGATAAACCAATCTATGCAATCGACACCGCGTTTACCGTGGAACTTCGATAATGTTTCATCGTACGCGCAATGTGCGTACTACCCCACACTGTACGGGACATGCTTTTGAATTTCACGAGTCTGACGAGTTTCAAATTCATCTACAGGTTTGGAGATTAATAGACATTCGAGATCGGCGTATACGCCAAACGGAACGGTGCCTTTGTTTTGGAAATTGGGAAATACTGAATCTTTTCACTTGGGAAATTCCACGCGTACTTTATTAAGCATAATACAATCTTGTCGATGATTGTCGTAGGCTTGTTTCACGGTAGAATGGCACAAACGATTGTCACATAAGAACAGTCGACCATCATGATTAGACAATTGTTTGCTCACCAATCGGGAAAGATCTTTAATTCAAGCAAAGTGGAATCTCGGTACAAACTCACCAGTCATATCGTCTTCCGGATTATTCTTAACCATTAGAAGAAGGATCGTGGAAATGTTTACGCTATGCAAATTTTTACTCGAATAAATTGGCACGATGACGCTTTTATTTGATTTTGCATGATGCGAAAAAGTTTGAGATTCCATACCATACACATTAATGCGCAAATTATTTAATCTCTCAAGCTTTTTTACATCATGTAGAGTAGCAGGGAATTTAATACCTGTACAGTCCAACTCGGAATTATAGCGACGATAGTTGTGAGTCCTCTCGGTGTTGATGTTGACCGGGTGGAGGGCTGCTGTGACGGACCAGAGAAGGCATATTTCGTCCTCGTTCCTCACGTTGATCGCAGCCTTTTTATGTCGAATGTCCTGGGGCAGCTCGATGAATGTTGAAGCTCCCGTGGCGAGAGGCTGGTAGCGGTTGACATTCACAGCGATGTTGAGGATTTCAATCATGCTCCAACCGGAATCGCATTGTTCGAAATCTTTCACCTCCGATAGCAGATCGCCCCGTGCACGTATAAACCAGCAATTTATATCGCTCGATGGGAGAAGAATCGCCACGTTATATGTGTTGAAGCTCTTAACTTCGGTGGAGATCTCTTCGTGTTTGACATTTTCGAATTTCAACGATAATGTGAGGTTAACCTTTACATTTCCCTCCTCGCGCAGTACCAGCTCCATCTTCTCAGTGACGCCGCGCTGCACATCGTCCAGAAAGGCGTCTAAATTTTTATGACGGAGTTGCGTGACAACCCCCGTTCTGATTCAACTGGCAAAAGCACTATCCACATCGTCCCACTGTACACCTGCAGGAGTACCGATATTTCCACCCGTCACCACTGAGCGCTGCTGCAACTGCTTGATCTTTGTCACCCAAGATTGCAGGAGTGCGATCGTATGTTGGATCCGTATTTTCGCACCAACGGTTGTTCCTCGTTGCATGGAAATATCACGCAGAACTTGGATATCCGCAATTCCAATATCAGTCTAATGATTGATGACAGCGTCATTTTCTTCTCCGAGAGGTTGCTCTCTCAGCAAATTGCACGTCCCCTCCATCTGCTCTGCAAGTCCTACACACGCTTTGAATGCCATGACTTTGACGTTGATATAAGCTGAACTTTGTGTAACTTTTTTGACTTTCACGTATCGTGTAAAACTGATGAATCTGCATCGGATGCATTGAGCTTATATATTGGCCAATAGATCGCAAGAATTTGAGTGTGACGGTGAGGGGTCCAAGCTTTGTACCTCCCCCGCCATCAAAGAATCAAAAATTTCTGAGGTATACAGGTCTGAGCCTGCACACCCGAACCCCAATTAGTGCCGGACATGTGATGGTAAAAATCGATGAAAAGCAGGTAGCGAGCAGTGTTTGACGTGAAAAAAAATCTTGTCTTGCCTGCTCTCGACTGGCTGGTATATGCACATACAGTTTTTGGGTTTTACAACTCTTTATAGTGAACAAGTCCGAGTCTGCACACCCCTAACCATATTAGCATAGGGTATGCAACGAGAAAAAATCGGCCAACGGAAAGATGGTACTACGCAGTGTTTGGTGTGACAAAAATCTTGTCTTGCTAACTCTTGACCGGATAGTATGTGCACATCCAGTTTTTGGGTTTTATGAGCCGTTAATCACCGTGAGGCATGTGATGGGAAAAATCGGTCAGCCGAAAGCAGGTAGCGAGCAGTGTTTGGCGCAAGAATGTGCACGTACAGTTTTTGAGTTTTATGATTCGTTAATCAGCGTAGGGCATGTGATGGGAAAAATCGTTCAACCAAAAGCAGGTAGCGAGCAGTGTTTGGCGCGAGAATGTGCACATGCAGTGTTCGAGTTTTATGAGTTGTTGATCAGCGTGGGGCATGTGATTGGAAAAATCGATAAACGAACAGCAGGTGAGTCTAGAGAAAATTTTCTCCTGGCTTATACTGCCCCCGCGTCACTTTCTTGTTTGTATGTCACGTGATGCATACTCTACGAATGATTGGCCGGCTGGTTTTTGCTCGGTGGAGGGTGGGTGCGACTCCTTTAGTATAAATTCGAACAGCGGTTTGAAACTTCTCTAGTAATTTCGAAAATCCTTCGTGTGCAATCGAGCGTTTTTGATAAAGTGAGTTGTAAGAGAGAAAAAAAAAAAAAAAAAAAAACACGGTGTTCATTTGAAAAACCTGAAGACTTCAACGAGTTTATATTTTGTGAGTACTTTATAGAATACACACACATATATATATATATATATATATATATATATATATATATATATATATGGTGCTAGGCCAAACCTCTTACGATACTGTGAATGTCGATTTGAATTCCGTGATGATTATAGCATTTGATTAGTATCTTGACAAAGTTTTTCGATTTGTTTCAACTTTTATGTATTCCGTATCATCATATCCATAAAAATTCTGGAAAAATTTTAGAATCGTATAAAAACAAAAAAAAATGATTGGATGGAAAAGAGGACCGTCAGACTCCCCACCCAATTTACCACCACGATCGCCAACTTATAAGCGGGTGTGCAGAGAGGTGGCTTACGATGAGGAGGAGGATGATGATGAAATGATCGATAGTGATACCGATACGTTGATTATCGACACCGAGCCATGTATTGACAACAGTGCTGATGATGATGATCGCGAGTTTAAGCGAAATTTGGCTGGCGAGCATCATCATTTAGAATCATCACCATCACCGACTGATGTGGAGGATGGGGAGGAGGAGGATGAAAAGGAGGAGGATAAGGAGGAGGATAAGGGGAAGGCGGAGGTGGGGGTGTATGGAATGCCGACGATGTTAATGAAGGGCGGGTGGAGTTTGCTATTGATTTTGACGGCTGCTATAATGTACACGTCAGATTCAGATTGCTTCTTGATGAGATTGATCAAATCCATCAAATGCTGGAAGACATCGATAGAGCTGACGATGATGGCTATTATTCGGACAAGGATTGGTGTGTAGCACCACATTGAAATAAAATCTTAGTATCTTCCATACTTTCATCGTATCACTCATTTTGAATATGCGGAAACTTTTTTGGGTTGGAGATTTATCATATATATAAATGGTGAGTGCAGCAGCATCAACTTTTCTATTTCGGTTTACTCTTTTTACAGATTTTTCATCACGAATCAATTTTGAAAAACTGGCATCTCATTCCCATCACGAGTATGATTCAAGTGATGACGATGATGGTGACGAGTAGGCAACCGTTGATTGGGGTAAGGATGAAGAGGCTGAGGAAGAGATAATTATAGGCTTTTCCAAAGCAACACGCGAGTTCTCGTTGGAGGAGTTTTGGGAACTCGTTGAGGACGCGCGAGCTGCTCGAGTGAGGCCAAACAGCCAACATTATATAAATTACGGGGATACATGTTGTAACGTGGCATTTCGGTTAGGCCTGCCCGTTACGAGGTACTCCCTGAACCCTGGACGGAATCCAGGAATAAGGGTTTCGGAAATCGAGCGCCAGAACTGGAGTCACGCATCCGGGCTTCGACAGGGATGAAATAGCGAATTACGAATAAGATATTGCAGGCTTTTTGTTTTTATTTTTTTCTTAGTACACCAGCCACAAGCCAGCGACCAACTCCGACGCCGAAGATATTTCGAGGCAAGGCGAAACCGCGGAGATCTCGCGGGAAGGATACCGAGGCTGCAGAGGGGGAGACAACGCAGATCCCTGCAGTGCGGGAATCCAAGGCGGAAGCGATTCCCGCTGGCGGCCGGCGCGCCGCTGCCTCCCCGCTCACCCCGCCTACACCTGACCGAAGCAACCGCGAGAGACCAGCTAGCAACGAGGGAGCACCACCCCGCCCAACCCCAGGACCCCGTAGAGCTGTGCGGAAGATGACATCGCGATCTAGCCTTAAGTTCTGCGCCGCGTAGCGACGACAGGTGCGCGTCAAGTTGCGCAATCTCCAAAATCGATGACCGATCGATTGTTGCGCGTTCTTAGGGTAATAACGTCACTAAGGATTAGCGTAACGAGATCGGCGTTGCGGCCGATCGGCCATCTGGGATCACTCGAGTTCTGGCGACTAACTAAGACAGTAGTCACGTGGCGAAGTTGCGTTAGGTCAGGTTTTTCTTTGGATTTGCGTTATTTTACGGAAGTGGTGATCGCGAGGAATGATAAACAGCCATCGTCACGAGGAAGTATGCGAGTTCGTCTCCTGGATGTGGAGCGGTAAGCGCTGCTAATATTCTCGCGATCGAATTTCGAGAGTAATTGAGCGAGGGCTTGTCCGAAAAAGGATAGCCGTTTGTAATTTGCAGGTCGAAAAATCCTCGAAATTCGTTTGCCGATTATTTCGTTTGGTGACCGTAGCCTGAGTTGCGCGTAATAAAGTAGAGCCAATTTCGAGTGATCGAGAGGGTCGAGTCGAGCCACGTGTTTGAGCCGAGGCACTATTGTCTTGAATTTGAGTGTAACCAAATTCCGTTACACGGGGTCACGTCAAATCAGTCCGATAAAATATCATTTCTCGTGTAGGTCGCGAGCCGTCGAAAGGGGAGCGTTCGAGTTCGTGAATCGCGTCCCGACGTCACCGAGAAAGTCGAGTTCGGGTGCGTTTAAATAACAGCCAGGCGATCCCAGTGGTGACCGGCGCTATTAAAAATACCGGCTGGAGATGTGACTTGCGCGTCGAGTTGCATTCTGTTGTTGTTTGAGTATCGAATGATTGTTTATTGTTGAGTGGCGATTAACGCCGTCGTTAGTAGAAGACCGCCGCGGCTAGCGCGCCGAGTAAAACTTTTTTTTTGTGTTTTGAAGATAGCGTTTATTATTAAGGCAGCGACTAGCGTACGTAGGCAGTAGAGGTCTTGTGGATCTATTAAATTTTTTTTTGTTCTCTTTTTTTTTTTTTTTTGTTAAACCTAAGTATTCAATTTTTAATCGTGCATAGCGACTTACGGATTAATATTTCGCTGGCTTTGTAATTGGAATCGCGAACAGCGACTTTTGCAGTATTATTATTTTTATTCTTGTATTATCGCTGGCCAGAAATATATTATTGGAATGTTATATCAACTTGGCCAAATAACGTGTTGGCGTACGTGTTTCGTATCTCTCTTTACCCAAAAATCACCCCTTCCCTCTCCGCGGTACTGAGCTGCCGAATATCTGGTCGCGGTATATCGCATTACCGATTTCGAGGCGTGTTGATCACGCCAGGCACCTAACAAATTTCGCGATCTCGTTTTAGGTCCAGGATACCTCGCGGACGCCGATTTATTGTGCACGCGGAAAGTTCTCGGTCATCTTTTCCGAGTGACCGAGGAGCGGGAAAAATCCACGTCACAATGTATTATAATAATAATTGAAAAATGGGCGAATAAAACTATCGTGATAATTATAGATGCCGAAAATAGCGATGATGATGATGATGATGATGATGATGATGATGTTGACGAACAGGATAGCGATAATGATTTTATGGATTATTTTCAGGAATAAGCCAGGCTAATAAATTCACAAATATTGATTATATATTTTTCACGAGTAAAAATTTATAACATTTACATTTTGTATGACAAGAATGGGTGAAAGTTATGAAGATATATATTTGCAATGTATTCTATTTCTAGATTATAATTTTATCGAATAGTAAATTTTTCCAATTTTATGTATAAGCTATGATATAATTGAGATTGATTCTATTAAATATTCTACATATAAACCCGAATATAATTGTATTGATCATGATAAATTCTATTCTTATTTTGGTAAATATTGTCCATATTATCTATACACGCGATTGCAACCTAGACAGTTTTTAATTAGAGGATTCGGTTCATCCACGATATCGCCATCGGGTTCTGGTGTGTAATGTATGCTACATCTGCGGAAACTTGCGATGACGTAGTCCATTTTCATATTCTCTGGTAGTTCATCCCACGCATCATTGATGGAGTTTGAGGCGAATGGGTGAATGAATTCATTTGGTAAACAAGCTATATCCTCGGACATCATTACCTTAAAACCGTCCAATTCTTTGTACAGACGGAAGGATTTCTCGAGGGAGCTGGTACACTCCTTCGAATACCAACTCCTTAGTCGCTGCACATTTTCGAGGCGCAGTTGTATGCCGGAATGTATCCAGAGTTGTCATTATACCAAACTGAGCCTGGCACTGCTGCTTGCTGGAGGTTATTTGCCGGAGAGTATCCATGGTTCAAGTCATGCCACGGTGCCGCTTCCATATACCTCAATTTTTCTATTGCAGGGGGGATTGATATGCAAATCTTCGATGTCAATAACCCTCGTTGAACCATCGACGATCTCCGTCAGCCATGCTTTCTGCTCCGCACCTTTGACGTATACGTGACACGCATTTCCAACTATTTTTCTCAGAATCTTCGTCACATCCTCGTGAGATGTATTGCCCGCATTCCATGATATTCTGTGGTGATTGTGTGTCAACCGTACATTGGTAGCTCTACATTCAAGTGGTAAGCTTGCCAAATCGTAGGGCGGTTTGAAAATGATATAATCCAGACCCGACCCGTTTACATTCATGACTGCGACTTCCTTGGGTACAAACTTCATGTTATAACCAATGAAACATTGCACGTCTAGGATCATCGCCATGTTAAGGAGTAAAAATGTTGCGCTCGATTATACTGACGGATGGTATGTGGAAGACTGGCTATCCCATCTCCAGCACACCCGCTTTTATTCCCTCGTGAATGAATTTTGTGGAAGTAGAGGGGGATCGCATGGTTCATTTATGGCACATAACTGCATGGAAATTCAAACTTGTTGAATTCTCCACCAAGGTATTTCATCCGCAGATGAATTTTCCGGGACATGTTACACATTTCAGTCAGCTGACTGGAATCTTATTGTAGAAATCTTACGATTCTCCGTGGTAAGAAGACGTCGTATTCTCCATCGATCGTCGCTAGAACACGTCCCCCAAATTTTCTTTTCACCAGTCGTAACCCGATGACGTCATACACTTCCCCAATTTCGAGTTCCGACATCTTCTTGGTTGGCAGATTCTCCAGGCGGCGGACGTGGTTAACTTTTGCTAGATCCATCGCGTTTCGAGGTTATCTCACAAGCGAGAACAGTTCACGATGAAAATACGATAAGAACAGAGTGACGATCATGATAGGCGTACGTTTTATATACCACCCACCCCCACTACAATTTTCCATTGGACGGGTCTCGACACGCATTTTGTGCGAAAAATTTTTATAGGACCACCCCCATTGCCCCAGATTAATTTGAGTGCATTACCACCAGCAAAGTTTATTGTCGGCACCATTTCAAAGAGCAATTCCCTGGAATTTTGTCAATAGATCTAGAGGGTTTTTACCCTATCTGATTTGTGTGCGGCTTTCCGGCGCCAAACAAGTTTTAACAGGAATTATTTTGTGTGTGTGTGTGTGTGTGTGTCAAATCCTATGAAAATAGCCATCTTGCGGCAAACCGCGAAAATGATCAACGAGGGGGGGATGAGGGGGCTAGGGGGGAGCGCGATTGCATGATCCCGAACTGTCATATATACACTACTCTTTTCTGTAGAAAAAAGTTTCGTATAAGTGTATTACTGTAAGCAAGTTTAAAGAACACATTTTTTAGAAAAATTCCACTGTAGTATAGATTTTCGTAAAACAAAACCGCATTCATCGAAGGGACGCAATTCTCTGATTACAAGACTCTATAAACGGTCGACTTGACTATGTCGTGCCCCGTTGCCGAATCTAGTGCTTTAGCCATATCCTGCACGACAACTTCTCTGTATTGTCTAATTTTTTAGACAGGGGGTGCCCGGCATTTCAACAACTTGGAGCAAAGTTACTGGTTTTACAGCACCTTTGTTGACAGCGTCTGAAAACTTTCACATCAGTACGGCGTCTTAACAGATAACGAATCGCCTGTTCACGAGCCGCTACCGCAGCAACATCGTTACACGCACCCACAGCAGTCCCGTTCAGTTTCCTGATTTGCTGGTACATCATTCGCTTGCTAAACTGATGAGAGAAGACTGACCGAACAAACCTAGATTATTCAGGAATAATTTATTGAGTGTAACTTTTTGGACGGACAAAAATCTAGCAGGAACATGATTTACCGCAAATTCAAATGATTGGTATTTACTAATTATTTAGATCATCAATTAATGATTTCAAAAATGTGTCATTCACTACCGCTGAAATAAGTTCAAAGTATTTTGTATTTTATGGAACTCCTATTTATTCCACACCCTTTGTGTACAAAACCTCATGCGACTGCAAAGCAATTCGGAAGTCAGTTATTATAAACAACGCGCTTCCAACTGCGAAATTGGGTCGTATTATTAGTAGCCTCGCTCGCGTACACAAGTAACAATAAACTCTTGAAAACCGGCATTTTTTAGAGCCGATAACTTCTCTATTAAACGATGCAGTATTCTAATCGTAAAATGTATGATATGGTGCTGATAATGGGAGCGTGCAACAAAGTTGCGGGGGCAGCAGCTCGTAAGTACGCAGTTCGTTTTCTAGTAAGACGACATCCGTATGCGAGAACTTTCAGGCGATTGGAACGGAGTTTATTAGAAAATGGCACCTTTGTCCCCAACCGATCAATCGCAGGACGTTCGAGATCAAGACGGACGGTCCAGTTCGAGGAACGGATTCTGGAGGATGTGGCAAGGACGCCCGATGAAAGTACACGCGGTTTCGCAGCGGAGTCCGAAACGGACAACTCGACCGTCCACCGAGTATTACGATCGAACGATTTGCGACCGTATCACACCCAGAAGGTGCAAACGTTGCACGGGCCCGACCGTGCCGCGAGACGAATGTTTTGCACATGGGTTTTGCAACAAACCGAAGCGGACCCGTTGTTCGTATTCAATATTTTGTTTACGGACGAGTCAAATTTTGATCGCGATGGAGTATTCAACTGCCACAACATCCATCATTGGGCCGAAGAAAACCCACACGATATGCGGGAGTCGAGAAACTAGGGTCGTTGGAGCCTCAACGTGTGGGGTGGCATGATCGACGACGAGTTGGTAAGCTTACTCGATAATGCTTGAATACAGATATTATAAATTTTTATCGTCTCGTTGGCTTGATTTTAGAAAATTCAGTGAAAATCCGTTTTACTGATGTTGAGACAAACAACCTCGGTGAATCAGTAAAATCAAGACATATGTATGATTGATATTAAATATTAGTCAAAACTAATCAATGATTCGACGAGCATTATGGATTTATTATGCAACAATTTACTAGAGGGTGATTCTTGCTACAGATCGGTCTCTGCGTTTTACCAGCAAGGCTAGACGGTGAAACGTATCGGCAGTTTCTTGAAGATCGGATTCCAGATCTTCTCGAAGACCGTCCCCTTGAACGCCGAGCGGTAATGTTGTTTCAGCATGACGGTGCTCCGGCACATTTCAGTGCCCGCACTCGTCAATTTCTGAACGAACGATTTCCGGATAGGTGGATAAGCCGTGGGGGTCCCATCGCTTGGTCGCCGAAATCACCCGATCTGAATCCTCTAGATTATTGCCTTTGGGGTCTGATCAAAGAATTCGTCTACAAGGATCCACCGAATTCTTTGGAAACCCTGGAGGTGAAAATCGTAGAGGCAACGGCGACGGTGACGCCGGAAATCGTTCACGCAGCAATTAGTCAGTTTGTCCTACGCTGCAGGCTTTGCCTGCGAGAAACCGGCGGACATTTTGAACAATTTCTGCACCGGTGAGGAGTCATCAAAATCGGCACTTTTGAGAGCCAAATACAAAACGGCACTCCTCAGAGCCACAAAATAATTTTGCAAAGACCGATTGGTCATCATTAGTAACGAAGACGAACGAGAGTGCCATCCGATGTTTTTCATTTCGTAACTGTAATATCATCGATTCATCGAACTTGACAGAACTTACGTTTCCAGAATTAAGGTACAGCGTTTTTTCGTGATTAGGAGTGGGAAAAAAATGAGATTTGTTCATCGAATATCGCGTTTGATTGTCACATCGAGTTACGTTTTTTTTTCCCATTCATAATTTATCATCAAAGACGTACTCTGCAGTTGAAAAAAATGTTATGAAGGTTTTGGTGGGTTATCTTATATAAATTCCTAACGCGTTGTCCAATGAAAAATACGTGTTAAGTAAATGAATTATGAATAATCTGCCAAAAATGTCGTGATTTTTCTCTTTCTGACTGTGGGGTACTACTTTGACGATATTTTTAATGAAAATTAAAAATTAATTGTAAGTCATCCAACAGAAATTTCGAAATTTTTTATTATTTTTTTCGTTCGCTTTTACTGCGGCACCCTTTTTTCATGCGAAATTATGTATGAAAAAGCACAGCTCGGTACGACCATGAAAATGATCTCTTCGGTGAAAAATCTAAGCACCGTGGCCGGTCATTATTTCCCAGGGCTCTTGATTTCATGACGCACATGAAAAATAAATGTGTTTGATGATATCTTAATTCGCTTGAAAGATCGAATTTGTGAAACGGTAATGGGGTTTTTTTTTTAAATTTTTTTCTCAGTTCTCGAACTACAATAACACAATAGGAACTGTTTCGGAGAGAAGCAATAGCCCGTTTTTTATACATCACGTCATCGGGGGACGAGAATGCAACAACTAAAAAATAATCATTATGTGACTCTGACACAGAATCAAGCTTCTCTTTTACCTGAGGATGACTCTTACGAATCCCGATGTTTCGGGATGGCAATTGTTTTTACGGTTTCAGTCTATGGTCATTTATAGGCGACCAGTGGAGCCAGGCAGCCGACGATCTTACCTTCAATAGTACTTTTAGAGGCATGCCCGTAAAGTAGGTGTTTTTAGGGCTAGGACGAAGATTTCCGTACGCGCCAGAACGAGTTAAACGGCTCGCACCTTTAGTTCGTATTGAAATCATCGTACGAGTCAAAAACATTTCACGGACGGGCCACGTACAGTATTTTCTTCTAAATTGTACGGTGAAATTAATAGAGATAAATACCGATTACTTTTGCCACAGTAGATTTTTTATTTTAACGAACTGTAATCGAATTCCTTTGTAAACTTGTCAGGTAAATTCAGCAGTATGTTCAGTGAATTCCAAATATAGTATGACAAATGCCTACCGAATTTTATACAATACTACATAATTTAATGAACTCGAAAAATGCTTTTGCGTTCTTCCAACCAAGTTAAGAAGAGTGAAGAGTTATGAAATTTGATTGCAAATTAAAAAAAAAAAAAAAAAAAAAATGCTGAAATATTCTGTTCAGACTAACAAACTTTTTATTCGGCCACACTTTCGCGTGGGAAATGTATTGTGAAGGGCATAGTTGATTAAGCATGCGAAAGTGCCCTCTCTCGAAACGAATTCTGCGAATTTGTGGTGTACTGAAAAAAATGTAATTTGTTATAGTAACTAGTAGAAATCAGTAAAACAGGTATCGTTGAAAGAAAACTGTTTGAATATTGTTGGAATTACGAAGAACGAGGTACACGTAATCATTTTACCCTATTGTCGATCCTTTTTTTGGTAATTGCAACGCAAAGTCAATTTGTTCGGTTTACTTTACTTTTTTAGTTGAACAAGGCTTTGGAGTCATTTTATTGTTGCACAAAGCATTAAATTTTGACAACAGTTACAAGAAAATGTAGTAACAGTGATCGTAATGAAAAAGAATAGTAACGGATACTAGACTTTCTGGTAACAGCTAGAAAAGTAATTTTCATATTCTACCTAGAACTATAATATTTTTCGATTGTGGTAAAAAATGAAAATAGTTAAGAACTGAGCGGTAATCGGAGCTAAAAATTTCTCTCAGTACGGTAAGTGACTGACCCATACCAAATTTTAGCCTGCTAGCTCCATTTGGCTCGAAGTTGGCACATAAAACGTGATTTTCAGTTTTCTCACGATGACTCCGATATTGCTACTCAAAAGATTTGAAATAAAAACACACACCCAGCAGCCTTGTGTACATATCGAGAATTTTATTTGGATTTTCCTTTAAAAAATTCCACCTTCTAAAAATTGTTGAACATTTAGATCGCTGGTTTCCGGTGGATTTTAGAAAGGCATCAGTTTCTTTTTTTTACGGTATAAATGTTTGCTGTGATGTGATTTTCCGTAATTTTTTTCGATTTTTCGCAATGGTGTGTCAGTAGTAAAAAAAAATTGGTAACTGTCATTTTTCAGTATTTTATTGGCATGACCGCAAGATAAGGGTATAGTCGAACGAGTGGGTCGAACGTGCACTTACACGTAATGATTTGCGTACTGCGTTACGTTTTGAAATAAAAAATAAGCTGGAATTAAAAAAAAAGCGTTTAACAAATTTGCAATAACAAACTGGATTGTAAAGAACAAACGCTCATTGTACCATTCTTATTTTCTCGTTGCTACCTACATTGAAACATAAAATCAGAACTAGAATATCAAGAAAAAATTGTTCTACACGTCGGATGAGTTTCAGGATACGGCATTGAAAATTCACTGAATTTATGACAGCAATCAAACAACACGCTCGATGTCTGTGCCTAGCGGCAATTCACAAGTAAACTCACAATGATTTGTGGTTTTCGTATGATTCTAATTTAAGGGCAATACGATGGACAACGTTTGTGGGAACCGTTTCTCTCTAAAATGAGCAAAAAAAAAAAAACCACGCTGAATTACGGAATTTTGAAATATCTAGAACAAATTGTCGGCATATCTGGGATCATTTTTAGGGCAAACTTACAGATCTTGTTACTTGGCATCTAATGAACCAGTCAAAAAATTGCCGAGCCTTATTTCTTTGTCGAATGAAGTCATGTACGTTCCGACTGGACTACTCGACTGATGCGGACCGATCTAACGAGTTCGGTGCCTTATTTTATGGCATTATTTATACCTCGGAGCCTCGGCTAATCAAGGGCCGGACCAACGATATTATATCGTGATTACGATAATATTATTTAGATTTGATAAAACCATCGTGAGAAAAATGAAAAACGAAAAACAGATAAATACTGTACGAAATCGTTGAAATAATAATTTCACATCACTGAGTTGGTATGAATTTTTCTTACGATACGAAAGTTCACGTTCACGAAATAGCTTGAAAAATTAACAAAGGACAGTTGAATCGGGCTGATAAATTATTGAATGAAAATCAGCCTTTCTTTCATGTGACGATTGTCACAACTGTTTAACTGATGAAATGTAAAATCGTCAGGCTCGTAGTGTCTGTAATTTGGTGGGTATACGGAATACCTGATGTACGTACGTAACGACGAACCTTCGCATACTTAATCATTGCATCTAAATAAGAAATCAATCGTCACCCGAAGTTTAGCTGTTTTGTCGTTCGTGTCGATACGGTGATTTCATAAGGTCTTTGATCGACAGTCAACAATCCAGGAATAAGCTCAGGCAATGTATAAGTCGAGGGGGAAATAAGTTAACATTTGATTGCCACATTAATTCCGCAGGTTGAAATAAATCAAAATAATTCATTTGATTCAACATAACTCTGTTAATTTATATTAATTCAACTAAATTTAACTTTATTCAAGTGAATTCTTTCAATTCAATTAATTCAGTACTTTTACCATCAATTCTCGATAATACACTTTGATTCTAGTGAATATCTGAATAATTTCAATTAATTCATTTTTGTTCCTTCTGTTAGTTCAAATTAATTCATTCAATTCGATTGAATTAGTTTTTTTCGCAAGAATTCTCGATAACTTACCCCAATTCACGTCAATACCTAAAAATTTCGTCAATTTTTTTCCGATTTTTCTGTAAAACTAAATCAAATAATTCAATTCAACTTAATTCCTTCATTTCGGAATATTTTTGGTCTCGTCAACCTAATTTTTCCTTATCCCTCACTGTTTGCGCTCGGCATCGATGGCGGTAAGAGATTTTTTACCAACGAGGGTTGTAAATCCTCGTCAAAACAATCGGGAAAGATTTTCGATGCACTGGCTTCCTTGAGACAATTGGGTTTGACTCAAAGATGATTCGATGTTATAAGGTTTTAGTCAACAAATATATTTATTAACAGGCTTGAAGTAAATTGAATACACTGTTGAGTTCGGTTGTATGAGATTCACGCGGGGTAGTGAGAAGAAGTTGTGGCAGTAGAGTAAGTTGGTCTTCTCTTCGCGTTGGTCGAAACGAATCTGATCTTAAAGGTAGGTTTTAAAAATTAACTAAGTTCCGATGGCCAAAAAACTACTGGAAGGGGTAGGATTGTCCCTTGAGAGAAGGGGTGAATTTTGCTTGGGAGTGGGAGTGAGCACGTGAGCCAGAAGCAGAAACGTACATTCCCAATGTGCGATGCACGTGCGGGCGTTTTAGGATACACGTCATAAAAAAACAAGGAACGTAAAGTGAAGATTAGAGGATTGGTAGGTGGGCAAAGGTATTTACGAGTAGAAAGTAGAGAATTTGTCGAGATTGCAAGACTGGCTGCCAGATGTGGCAGACCGGCGTAAGGAGTATCCTTTTTTGCAAATCAGTCGACGCAATTCGTCAATAAGGGTTGGGAACTTCCAGCAGTTGAGTAGTTTATGACCTTAAAACGTGACTAAAATGTCCACGCAGAGATAAGGATTAAAGAATGTAAAACGTGAAAAAGAATGCCGCTAATTTACAGAGCGGATTCAACACTCACGCTAGTTCAAGTTTATTTTAAGTTTCCCATAATATCACTATTATTGCGATACATTCTGTACTACGATATGCAGTTACTATTAATATTCTTATCATTGTGGTTACTATGATTACTATGATTACTATGATAGATGATAGACATGGGGAGACCCGAGATTTTTCGCGTCTTTGAAAATTTCGAAAAAAGAGCTCGTGAATAAACGGGCACAATTATTGCACGCTGAAAAGATCATTCCGGCACAAATTGACATTAGTTGAATTTAATTCTCTATTAATCCCGATCAGTTCCAGAAATCGACTATTAAGTCTCCGTTAATTCCGTTAATTTTCATTAATTCAGGTGATTCTCTGTTGGTTCAGGTGATTCCCATGAATTCAAGTAATTCTCATGGATTCAAGTAATTCTCATTAATTCAAATGAACTATCAATTGATTCGTGGACTATTGACACGTTAATCCGACAAGTTACTTCTCCCTCCGTATGAGGGGTTAGGTGGGTTTCAAAATTTCAAAAAATCGAATTTTTTTTTTTTTTGCTTATCTTATAATTGAATATGTTGAGAATATTCCCTCAAAATTTTAAAACGATCCGAGTCATATTCTAAGAGATATAGCCTTTGGATGTTTCACCCATCAGGCTATAACCGAGCGTGACGCAGGTATATGGAGGGCAGGTATATCGAGGCAGCTGCTTAGCTATTGTTCGTTTGTCGTCTTTGTCCCTTGCATTTCGCTTACCTTTTCTCCTTTCTTTCCCTTTCTATGGTCACATTGAATTAGTTATTTAACCTATTTTAGTACTGGAATTTAGTTGAATGTTGTCAGTCGAACTGCAAGGTTGCTTGAAGTTATAAGTATTCGTTGTGAATTTTATCGAGGTTATTATAAATTTTGTGAAAAATGCATAAAGTTACAAGATCTGATCAAGCATCGGGTGCTCAGAGAAAAGATAGACCCAAAAAAGAAGACAATCTTTCAACCCTAAGACCGCAGAGGTAGACGAGAAATCTTTCACCAGCACGTCTGCGAAAAAACTGAGGAGTCAAGACGAAATACACGTGCCAGAAGACGGTACTCTTGAGTATGCCATAATAGACTTTTTTTTAGTATTTTCAACACTATCAACTTCAGTGAAGTGCGGTAATATAATAAATGAAAATGGACAGGACAAAGTGTGTAATGGTAAAGTTGATTTTAAACAGTGTGTGAAATTCGGTCTTGGATTTAAAACTCAGGTGGAATGCGAAAATTGTATGCCGAGAGAAATTTTATCATGCCAAAAAATTGGTATATCATACGAAATAAATCGCAAGTTTATTTTTGTGATGCGAATACTAGGCTTAGGACTTGCCGGATGTAAAAAATTCTGTGGTTTGATGGATATAAGTTCCTCATTCTTGAATGCATCAACGTACAATTTTTATGTTGATAAAATACATGAGTGCGTCATAACTGTTGCCGAATCAATTTTGTTGTCTGCTGCAAATCAAGAAAAAAAATTAACGTGTGATGTAAATAATGTTGAAGATACGACAGATGTTACCGTGTCAGGTGATGGCACGTGGAAAAAACGTGGGTTTGCACCATTATACGGTGTAAGTACGATTATTGGCTACTATTCTGAATGTAAATCTTCAATCGCGTTTTTCTCGAAACTACATTTTTAAAATCGGTAGTCACGATTTCTCGAAAACTTTTGAACCGATCTCTTTCAAATTTCCCACACTTCTTCAAAATAACATTATCTCGTGCTTGAACGAAGGAATTATTTTTTTTTCTATTCCAAGTAATTTTTCAAGGCCATGAAGCGTGCAAATTTTAATCAAAATAAGGGTTTTTTGTTTTCAACGCCGCCAAAAATGTAATTTTCGTTTTTTTTTTTTTCCTTCATCCAAGCACGAGTTTTAAACATCTACTAACAGAAAATTTTTGGTTTTTGCATTTCAGATGAATCTGTCATGAGTTATCCTGACTACGCCGAGAGAACTTTTTTTTGAGGGGTCATAGGAGACGACGTGCCCACGCCTTAATTTTCAATATTTTTCAATGAAAATTTCACAAACTTCTTCTAAAATATGTATCTTTTATGTGTTAAATTGATGGAATAAAATATTCTGTTGATTAAATAAAAAAAAATTCATAAAAATGTACCTATTTTGAGCTTTTGAAACCCACCTAACCCCATAAGTCTACGTCTGGTCGTTCGCGTAGTCACTAATAGGTAGGATAATTCTTGCACAATGATGAAACGAGTTATTTTGAATACGCTCAAGCGGCCTGAAGTTGTTGAATATTTGCTTGTCTGTTGTCATTATTGTATTATCGTACCGTTAAAGGAATCTTCTTTCTACGCTGATTGTTAGGGATGTACCGTACGTGTGACGCATGCTTGATTGCATTAAGGTCAGAATTTAGAATTCCGAATTCCAAATTCGCTTCCGAAGGTTCGTTAAAGTAAATTATAATTCCAAGAACAATGAAATAATAATCAATGTAGAATTTTGAGAACGAAACGTTCTAATAAAGTTATGTCTATGGTCAACGTTGAAGTATTCGCCTTTATTCGTATTTTTCGCCAGAATATCCCGGTTATGATACAAGAATATCAATAAATTACACCGGCACACAAAAAAAATTGAGTAGAATGTGCATTTGACCGGACCTACCTACGGGTACGTATTTTGGTCCGCTGAATCCGAATTCGAGGTCAGTTTGACCCCTACACCCCCAAAATTTCGAGAAAACTTCGAAAAACCGTAAAAATGATGAAAATCGGCAGTTTTAATGATAAAAAAAATTTTTTGGAACTAAACTAAGCGTGATTTTCATGTATTTCGATCTGCTGAATATGAATCGAAACTTTATTGAGACCAAGAGCCATTTCAAATGTAAAAAAATCACACAAACCCTCCAAAATTCCGAAAAAATATAGTTTTCATGATAAAAAAACTTTTTCTGGTCCAATTCAGATAAAATTTTATATCTTTTCATGTCTTCAATTCGCATCTTAATTTTTTTAGTCTATTCACCCTCTAAAGCTGGAAAAATTCGAAAAAATTGTAAAAAAATTGTAAATTTTTACAATTTTTACAATTTTTTCGAATTTTTCCAGCTTTAGAGGGTGAATAGACTAAAAAAATTGAGATGCGATTTGAAGACATTTCAAATGTAAAAAAATCACACAAACCCTCCAAAATTCCGAAAAAATATAGTTTTCATGATAAAAAAACTTTTTCTGGTCCAATTCAGATAAAATTTTATATCTTTTCATGTCTTCAATTCGCATCTTAATTTTTTTAGTCTATTCACCCTCTAAAGCTGGAAAAATTCGAAAAAATTGTAAAAATTTACAATTTTTTTACAATTTTTTCGAATTTTTCCAGCTTTAGAGGGTGAATAGACTAAAAAAATTAAGATGCGAATTGAAGACATTTCAAATGTAAAAAAATCACACAAACCCTCCAAAATTCCGAAAAAATATAGTTTTCATGATAAAAAAACTTTTTCTGGTCCAATTCAGATAAAATTTTATATCTTTTCATGTCTTCAATTCGCATCTTAATTTTTTTAGTCTATTCACCCTCTAAAGCTGGAAAAATTCGAAAAAATTGTAAAAAAATTGTAAATTGTAAATTTTTACATTACATAATTCGAAAAAATTGTAAAAAAATTGTAAATTGTAAATTTTTACAATTTTTTTACAATTTTTTCGAATTTTTCCAGCTTTAGAGGGTGAATAGACTAAAAAAATTAAGATGTGAATTGAAGACATGAAAAGATATAAAATTTTATCTGAATTGGACCAGAAAAAGTTTTTTTATCATGAAAACTATATTTTTTCGGAATTTTGGAGGGTTTGTGTGATTTTTTTACATTTGAAATGGCTCTTGGTCTCAATAAAGTTTCGATTCATATTCAGCAGATCGAAATACATGAAAATCACGCTTAGTTTAGTTCCAAAAAATTTTTTTTATCATCAAAACTGCCGATTTTCATCATTTTTACGGTTTTTCGAAGTTTTCTCGAAATTTTGGGGGTGTAGGGGTCAAACTGACCTCGAATTCGGATTCAGCGGACCAAAATACGTACCCGTAGGTAGGTCCGGTCAAATGCACATTCTACTCAATTTTTTTTGTGTGCCGGTGTTATCATTTTCCGATAATCAGTTATTACCGGAGTGGTCGGTTAATGATTATTCACAGCTGATTCATTGGATTTGGATGGTGAAATTTATCGAGCACCAACTGATCGAGCAAGCTATAATTTTTCACCAGATTAACCGGCCAAATCGCTTAACCACATTAACCAGCCAAATCGGTTGATCAAATCAACCGGCTCAGTCGGCTAACGGGTTGAACCGAGAGCTCATTAACCAGGTCCACTAATTTAACCGGTTGAACCGACCAAATTGTACAACAATGATCTCGATAATTTCAACATGTGTTGCTACTCTGGATCCGCATTACTAAAAAATCGGATGTGTAGATTAATTTGAAACTAGTTAAAAATTTTTCTTGCAAGTATCCTAAAAATAAACAGGAAGCATTATTTTGACGATTTTGAGCCAGCTTGATTGGGTGAGTAATTATGGAAGATGTGACGAGCGCGTCAATTCGTTGACAGTGATATTCACGTGCCTCCGTTATCACGGTACGATGATTCGGAGTATTTTATAACATGGAATCTTAAATTTTCCGAATCGTTTTGTGATTTATTTTGATTTTTATTCGTAGATGTGTGTCTCGTAGCATTATCAAGCTGAGGATGCACTTCTGTTTACACACACAATTGTGCGCCCATGGATGTGCGGCCGGCAGCGTGTGCCGCGGCAACAATACCGAGGTCAGCGCCCGAGAAGGGGTACAGCAGCGAGAGAGGGGAGGTGCCGATATTCAATTCGTAAACGAATAATAATAATTCACTCAGCGAACAAAACAGCAATTTCCGTGGCGGCAAATCCAGATGAAATGGTGCACTCTGATTGGCCTAGCGCTATCGCTTATAATTCAAAAACTATGCGTCGGACGAGCTTCCGGCAAAGAAATTCTCGGTTGGATTTTAACGAGGTATCATGCTGGCTAGTCCGTGGGAGGCAATTTAGGGACATCCAGATTTATCTCTTCAATGTACGTAGTGAATACGTCTTACAGACGTCGATAGCGACCTTGTATTTATGTATATTAGACGTTACTGTTCTATCTGAGATATTTGGAAACTATCGTATATTTGAATTTTTGAGTTCAAATATCAAAATTCTCGTCGAATATCTCGTTGGACGAGATTGCGTGAAAGCGAGGATCTGTAGAATAATATTTGATTCAGATCTTCACTTTCACGCAATCTCTTTACATGATAAGACCAATTAGAAATCCAACGATCATTTCAACATCTTAACTTTGAAATTCCAAGAAACGACATTTTTTGAAATTTCAACATCGATGCAACAAAAGTAAGAACATCATAGCGGCCTCAGCTTGCGTGAGAGTTATTTTTCAAACAGGTACAAAAATTTCGACGAGCAATGCAGTGAGAATATAAAGAGTTTTTAACAGCCCTAATTGATGCGAAGTATATGTTTTTGTTAAACATTCAAAATTAACATGTTTTAATCGTACGAGTGATGCGCGTGTATCAAAGGAACAGAAACAGTTCACAATTATACTGGTACAAAAAATTTATGCCATATATATATGCGTATATAGGTGTGTTTACTGGGATACAGTGGTATTATTTTAATGAAACCAAGAATCGAGTATGATGCCCATAATTAAGAAATAAAATTCTCTTTGGGTCTATTAGGAAATTAATTTTGGAACGCAACGGTCAGAACACAAATGCAACAATTTTCTTTGAGTCTTGTTTAGCAATTGAAAATAACGGCCGTATCCAATGCGAGATGAGATATTAACACTAACAATCAACCAACACTAATAAATATAATTATTATTTATCATGTACTTACCAGAAAAAATTCTGCGCAGTATCTGCCCTTCGTTAAATCAGCATTTCTTACAAGCACTTATAATTCAAAAACTATGCGTCGGACGAGCTTCCGGCAAAGAAATTCTCGGTTGGATTTCAACGAGGTATCATGCTGGCTAGTCCGTGGGAGGCAATTTAGGGACACCCTGTATGTATATTACCTCCAGATATCTTCATGATTTTCATTATCATACAAATAAATAACCCTCATTTGGTGTGATTTGATATGAAATTATTACTCACAAGTTTTTAAATACTTTAGATATACACTTTTCTTTCAAATTATAATGTTTTATAAATTATGTTGATATCAAGTACCACTTTGTGTTTTGATACGTTAATTTCTCATTCGGATTTCCTTCAATATTTTTCAGAGGCTGCAAAGGTGGCTTTCATAGGGAAGCCAGAATCATCGGATCTCAATATCGCTTCAGCTGTCAAAGACTGGCTGAAACTAGCTACAAGCTGACACGTGTATGCGATCGCAGCCAGAAAATCTCAACCTTTTCAGTATATTCAGGATAGTCCTTATTTCATCGACGTTCGCGTTTTTCTGATTTCGGCTTCTAGTTTCACATCTTATTTATTTATCTCCTTTTTCTTTCTTCTAACTGCAAAGTTTCAGGTCCGATTCTGTCTATCTCAATAATAGTGTGCACCCACACACCTACTTGCGTTCCAAAAATTTCCTTCTTTTATTGATATAAGAAGTATAAAGAGTTTAATTTCATTCAAAGAATATATAGTATGTTTTTTTATGTATACTTTTTTATGTCGTTTCTGATCATAGATTCGACAGATTATCGGGTCTTTTTTTTTTTTCTTCTTTTCAAATACGTTTTACTGTCAGTTGTTCACACTGAAAATATTTATTTTTTGTCAGTTATGTGATTATGTGTAAATGTTGTGTATAATAAGAGAGCAATAAACCAAAAATATATTATTTTTTTTCATCATACGCAGTCTTTTTCTTCTCACTTGTGAAAATTTGAAGGTATCACCATATTATTTGTGGCCAAATATTCACGTGTACGTGTAGCGGGACTCAGCTACCTACTTGTGTTGGGTCTAAACGTGTGAACAGTGAACACGTTATCGTTTAGACAATATTTCAAGGGATCTCTTATACGTTTGATATTTGAATATGTAATGCCATACATGTGTAATCGCATATATTGTAGAAACAAACATAGATATTACGACTGTTGTGCACAAAAAAAATCTCGAAATTTTCATATATTGCACGAACATTTTTTGCTCTGTTCACCGGCGAAGTTTGAAGTATTCTGAACGAATAGATATGCACTTGCGAATACGTTTATAAACCAACTCACTTGAGTTGGATCGGAACGTATAAGTCCGTCATCAGTAAGATCACATATTAACGCATTTGGTCTACGTTTGATAATCGAACAGATAAAAGATTTATTGAACGAATATCGTAGTCGCTTAAGCTCTATTGAGAACACCCATATATTGCACGACTATTTTCTACGTGTATGAGACGTACCAGCAAAACGTTGAAATTTTCGTATATCACGCGGACGTTACTTGGTTCATTCAACGGCAAAGTCTGAAACATACTACATGTATGGTTGCGTCTATTTTTCAACGTTTAATCGACAAACGTGTTCTTATTGGGTTAGATCATCTGAAAGGAGTTTTATCCTCAGTTAGAGTGTATGAAGGTTTCGAGACGTTGGTAAAACCTAATACATATTTCCTGTAGTATCCGCATGGACCAAGAAAACTTCTGATCTGCCGTCTAGTTTTGGGAATAGGCCAAGTTAGAATGGAAGAAATTTTTTCTGGATCGCGTTTGATTCTTTCTGTGGAAATTATGTGTCCCAAAAATCGAACATCCTGTTTAAAGAAAACACATTTTTTGGTATTAACTTTGAGGTTTTTATTTCTCAAACGAGAGAAAACCAGATCCAAATTACAAGAATTTTCGTCGAAGTCTTCACCAAAGACAATAATGTCATGCGGGAAAACACGACAAATCTTTCCTACTAATCCTGTGAGAATTTCATTGATGAGTCGAACGAATGTTGCTGGAGCATTGCAAAGACCGAAAGGGAGAATATTAAATTGCCATAGATCATCACCAATAGCAAAGGCTGTTTTCTCATTATACTCAGGTTCCAATTCCATCTGCCAATATCCACTTTTAAGATCGATGGTCGAAAACCAAACGGAGTTGATACTTGCGTCAAAAATTTCGTCATCGCGAGGAAGAGGCATTAAATCTTTCTTGGTAATATTATTCAAGGGACGATAATCATCACAAAAGCGAGGAGAATCATCCTTTTTCTTAGCCAAAACGATTTGAAAAGTCCAAGGACTCCAACTGGGCTCAATAACCCCTAAAGTTTCCATTTCGTTTAATAAAGTGGCAACTTTATCTGGATAATGAAAAGGGATTCTTCGAGGATTTTGTTTAACAGGGTGAGACGTTTCTAAAATAATTTTATGTTTACTTCGTCGATATCTGCCTAAATCGTGTGAATTCTTTGCAAAATTATTTTGAAATTTTACAAAGAATTGTTTCGGTTTTTGTTGTTGAGATGGATCTAAAAATTCGCCAGATTTTTTGAAAAGTTCAACCAAGAATTTTGGAATATCGAGAGGAATTTCGGAGATTTATTTGGAAGAAATCTGGTTGACGGAGATAATTTTACTTTAAATAGAGAGTTTTCGTCTCTTGAGCATCCGATGTAAGAATGTATGTAGACGAATGTTTACATGTTGGAATCTTACGCTTCGGATGAGAAACACACTCAAGACGGTCAGAGCCCTCAAATAAATCATATGCGGATGTGCAGTATCATTAGTTACGAGAAAATTCATTGTTGGGAGATATAAATTTAAAAAATTGGTAATTTCGAAAAATTAACGACGGAGCCAGAAATCGAACCTGGTATCTAGAGATGCTTTACAGGAGACTTACTCCACTAGACTACCCAGCCGCCCTGACTCTGTTGTCGTTAATTTCCGAATTTTACATTCTTTCAACAATATTCTTCTCTTAAAAAAATGATTTGCACATCCGCATATCATTCATTAGACGGCTTTGCTGGTCTTACGTGGCTTCCCATCACGAAGCAAGAATTTTAAATGCAAACATTTCACTTACACATTATATTCTTACTGGTGCTTGAAGAGACGAAAATTTCTTAACACGTAAAATACTTGTATTCGAAAATAAGCTTTTTGATTATTGCTGCCATGACGTACACGCACACACCCTCTAATAGATCGTGCATTATACCTACGCTCAAATTTTGTGTCATATGAAAATCCCTAATTTTGTGAATTGCGCATGACTCTTCAATGCCAGATTTCGATGCATCTGCTACCGCTACATCTTTTTTGTAATCTTCTCGGGTTTTCAACTTAGACTCGTCTTCTACTGTCAACTTTCCAAATTCTTGTGAGGATACTTCGCAAATTCGACAGCATAACTAGCCATGAACGATTCTACTAGACCAAATATGCTGTTAAGACCTATATTGTCACCTACTATTAACACCAATTGAAATTTCACGATTTTCATAATTCCATCCACCTTGATATAGATTCCCGTGCTTTTGAGATAATTTACTTCTGCAATGATTTTTCCGAAAACATGTTCGTTTGTGCTATTTTGTTTGTCCGAAGTACGAACCAAAGTTGTGAAGAATATACTGTTCAATCGTGATGCAATGTGCGGTGGAAGACATGCAAGAGAAGCGTAAATGGCACCGAATTTGTTGATTCCTAAAGCATTTCCCGTTTCCAAATCGTCATAGAATGAAAAAAGCGGTAAAACGATACAATAAACTGCTTCTGAATACCTTTGAAGCCACAAATTAGCTTGCATTATATTGGAAATAATGTAAGATTCCTTGCGTAATACTTGAATATGTTCTGAGATTTGCTTAAACGTCCCTGATATTTCTAGGAAGAGTCTCAATGTTTTTCGCAGTGGGACATGGATAGCATACAAATGTTCTGGTACGGAAACTGAATCATTACCAACGATTTTATCCACAAAAGTTTTACCAATACTGAATAATTCCTGATCGATGAACCCCCTTTTCTTCAACAGATTAAATCGCTTGGTTTCCGTTGATACATCTTCAAAAACTGAAGTGTACTTATGAAAATATTCCTCGACAGCTTTTAAAGACGCAGCCAAAACACCGTTTTGCTCTAAAGCCGCAATAACGTCACCCCTGAGTAATGGCAAATACACATTCCTAATGAAACTGTCCAGATAGTCTATTACAACTTGAACGATTTTCCTTGAAAGACTCGAATCACCGTACAACGCTGAAATTAGTGCTAAAATATGATACGGTAATGTAGGGTCCATATTTGAACAGTTATATTAAATTTCAGAACCTATATTTATAAACATACATAAGTTTTATAATTCACGCTTTACAGGACGGAATTCGAATTATAATGGTTCAGCTATGATAACCGCAAGTGTTGATTACTCCTTCTTTAACTGAACGATAAGTTTCGTTATTGCCCCGTAATTTTTAATCGGATCGATTTTGAGTACGAACTTTTTTATGAAGCCCTACACGTAGTCGCACAAGTATGGCCACTTCCTCAGTGCTGTTGAACATTTCAAACAAGCCTCCATAGCTTTTACGGGATGTTCATACTCATACTTGTCATTATTCAGGATCACGTACGTTTGGTATATCCTCTCAATCTTGCCACAGAAGATGACGTAAGGTAGCACAGGCTGATTGTGCTTCTTCAACAAGTTTTCAAGCTCTTCCTTTTCCCGTTCTACATTTCATACTCCTTCCATAGAACAACGACAATAATTTGATATATTCGCAATAATGGACTTAGTACATTCAAAAGTAAAATATTTTGTGTTAGTACCTGCACATGCAGAATGAAAGATTTGGAAATCTCCGCTTTGGAAATATAAACCGGTTTTGAGTCGGAATCTATAAACGACTTGTTTATAGAGATGCAAATTGGTAATAGCGACAATGCCAATACGCTGTTGTGAGTTCGTGTTGAAGTAATTACGGTAATTAATTATCTATTTTATAATTGGGATAATATTAATAATTTGAAGTATCTAGATATGGATAGAGGGGGAGGGAGAGTGTGAGGGAGAGTGAGGTAAACAGAAAGCGAGAGAGAGAGAGAGGGAGAAAGAGAGACAGACAGAGAGGAGAAGAGAGAGAGACTTTAAATTTTCAGTTAAACTTGCAGATTCAAAACAACGCATTGAATCCAACAATAAATGTAATTGTAACATGAAGTAACTATCAATCTTGTCGGTTATTTTATTGTGACATTCCAAGCCAACTCAACCAGTGTAAGACCCCGACTATCTCGAAATCATTTCAGTTTCTTTTTTTTTATAACATTCTACTCCATGAAAAACGCTTCCTGAATATATTATATATTCACTAGATTTGCTAATCCACTTTTTTACAAGTTAACGAGGTTGATCTACAAAAATTTGAAAATCTCCAAATAATTCAGGTTTCGTTTTTCGTTGGGTAGAATGTTATAAGAATACGTGGAATAATTTCGAGATGGTCGGGGTTTGACACTGATTGCGTTGGCATGGAATGCTTCACTATATTCTACGATAAAAGCAATGCATACCGTCAATAATCAATTTCTCATGGATTTTAAAAAATTCCTTCACTTCCTTGATTTTTGATTTTTGAAAATGAGCAATCAATTTTGTACTCAATTCCGCCCACGTGCTGCTGAACAATGTGGAGCATTGTGCTTCAAGATCGTTCGCTTCGTGAGGTTTTCCTTGCTTCTGAAGGTCTTCACAATTCTTTCAAAGTCGGATTCCAGCTGTGTATGGAATTGGAGATAACAATCATGTATATTTATTATAATTTGACTACGTAAATATACGTGATACGTGGGCAATATTTTTCGTATCAGCGCGTATGAAAGACAAGCTTCAATTTCAAATCATACAAATTCAAAGGTTCTACAGTTCTTCTACGGAGAGCGCTAGTGTCACCAATACAATTAATATGTGGGATTTCAAAGCTTCCAGAATTCAAACAGAGTCATTGCAAGAGTTGTTTGTGCATTGTATAAATATAGGAAAGAAATGAATGCTTACTTACTAAGTTTATCCCAAGTGGAGGTCCCAAACAGGGAAAGCTGCTGAAATACTTTTTCAGTGTGTCCTCTTTTTTTTATGCTTGCAATGAATACTTTTACCCTCTCGGGATATAAGTTGCCCCATTCTCGAATGAAATCTGCCGGTGAATAAGGTGCTCGATTTGTATCGCACAGAACTCCGAGTACTGCTGGACCTATAGTCGGCTGTTCATCTGATGTTTGAAAAGGAAATGACGTGAGAATGATGAATCGCAGAACCAATGATTTTCAAAGATACTCCGAATGTGAAATATTTCCTGGCAAATATAATGTACTTCCAACGCTGACATTTGCTTCGAAAGTGTCATCATTTTCAGGATCGAAGGTCAAGATACCGGCTAGTGTCAATTCTTTTCTGAAATGTTTATAATGATTATACACGAGACCTTTAGCACTGACACACTGTCCTTCTTCGTTTTTGTAATAAGGCACGTAGAACAACTCCGGATCTTCTGTGGGAAATAATTCGACTATTTGGTCTCGGAGATGGATGAAATCTCGAGGGTTCATCCTATGGAAATAGAAAATTATGATACGTAAGAGTAGCGCAGGCAACATAATACACGACACGTCCAGCAAAATTAAACTTTGCTTGTATATTCAATGAGGTCTATTCAAATATTACACATAAATAATGTTGCGTGAGAAGTAAAAAGAACATTGCGACTCTTTACGCTTCAGCATGCATGTACGACATAATCAACAAACCTGTAGGATCATGATGTGCAGATTGAATAACTCCATAGACTTGTGCAATTGTAATACATGGAATAAAACAATAATGAAAGTATATAGTCGAAACCTTATAATCACTATAATGCTATGTGCATGAAATAAGTACAGAAATTAGTTGACAGTAATATAGTCCGACTTCGAATGAATGATTATTGATTAGAATTTTAGTTTCCTTGCTTCTTTCTGGGAATGAATATAATAAAACTTACTTGTAGTGTCGACTTTCTTCTTTTAATGTATGCAAGATTACTATATTTTTGAGCTTACAATAATCGACTTCTCTAGATATCTGCCGATACTTTCCTAGGACTATCCTACCTTCTAAGGTACTGTTTAGGAGATGGAAAAGTTTGTTCTCCGTATAACTGAACGTATCTATAAATATTAAGTCCATTAACTTGTCAGAACGAACCACAATAAGAGATAAAATTCCACTAATGTCAAACATTAGGCGTATTTTTAGCTTTGTAACCAAATTTGAATATTCGTATAACTTTTTCCATCTCACTCGCTTCTTCTATGATAATTTCGCTACTAGCGGTGGGGCCATTTTGATTCTGTATCAAGTTTTCTGAGTCGACTATTTCTGTTACATCCATCGGCTCCGCTGGAGTACCTTTACTTTCATTACTATTATGCATCGTTAACCCTTTCTCAAAGTTTAACTTTGAAACAAAATTAAGCACTGTGGCTTGTGGCTGGTCTCCCAAAATTTCCAAATTTCGCGCATTGTCTAATGCCATGAATTGCTCATCCTCCACACCATTCGCTGATACCCATGAGGAAAATGATGCATGACGAAAAATAAACACATTGACGTAAATTATGATTGAATTGAAATTATATAAGAACTAACTTGTCATGCACCATGATGAGTCATGCGAGGTAAGGAAATATTCAATTGTGAAGGTTGGATATACTCCAACTCTTTATTGGGAGAAAATATTGTAAACCCGACCAACATTTTTCCCTCATCAATTATGGCCAAGAATATATAGAAAGGCGGGCTCGAAAGAGTTTTTCCTATGAAAACATTGAGAATTATGACCCTCAACCTCTCAGATCAGGTTACCGATTTTTTGTATTATTATTTATACTCTAATTGTAAATATCAAGTATAATTTTTTCAGATTTTTCTAAATAAATCATAGCGCGTGGGGAATTCACAAATTATTTTTTTCAGACATCAATAAATGGCCGTGATCGAAAGATCTGAGAAAATTCTCAAAAAGTCACTGTCAGATATACAAAATTTTGACCAATTACATTATGGCCAAACATTTCCTTAAACCTGATTTTTAGACTTTTCGATAAGAGAAAAACAAAATTGAAGTGCAGATCAATACACCGTAAATTTATCGAATCATAATGAAAGGTCCACGATTTTCTTTTTTTTTTTTTTAACTCAGGAATTGATAATAAAATTTGATAAAATCGAAAAAGCTAAAAAATCAGGTTGAAAGAAAAGCTTAGACACTATGCAATTTGTGTCAATTTTTTAAAATTTACGTTATACATATAAGCAGGAAATGAATAATCCATAAATAATAGATAACAGATAATGCATTCAAGAGAATAAAATAAAGATTTTTTTTTGGTTATCCTTCAGATATATTATCCAAAAATATATTCTAATACGAAAATAAATGGACCTGTGAAAATTTCAATCTTTCGTGACAAGTTAGAGCACAAGGATACATGCATGTGTATAACCTAAACGAACTCGTATTACATATAAATTGGTTGAAAACTTATACGTTCTAAAGGAAAAGAAGCATTAGGCATGCACAAAAAGCCAATTTTTATTAACTTATATGTTGGTGATGATGTTATTACAATCATGTAGAGGTTATGTATAATATGCAAATGCATTTAGAACAATACAAAACGCATCGGCGTGGAATAATGCATTGTATCAAGAAACACAGCAGTGTCTCGACGACAAGTTAAAAAAAAAAAAATTCATTCAAATATATACTTACACGTCATTAGGTCACTGAGATAAAGGGAGTCATAAGTTTTTGAATTATAAGCGATAGCGCTAAGCCAATCAGAGCGCATCATTTCATCTAGATTTGCCGCCACGGATATTGGTGTTTTGTTCGTCTGGGTGAATTATTATTATTCGTTTACGAATTAAATATCGGCACCTCCTCTCTCTCGCTGCTGTACCCCTTCTCGGGCGCTGACCTCGGTATTGTTGCCGCGGCACACGTTGCCGGTCGCACATCCATGGGCGCACACTTGTGTGTGTGAACAGAAGCGCATTCTCAAGCGTAAGGGGTACAGCAGCGAGAGACGAGAGGTGCCGATATTCAATTCGTAAACGAATAATAATAATTCACCAAGACGAACAAAATAGCAATTCTCGTGGCGGCAAATCTAAATGAAATGGTGCACTCTGATTGGCTTAGCGCTATCGCTTATAATTCAAAAACTATGCGTCGGACGAGCTTCTGGAAAAGAAATTCTCGGTTGGATTTTAACGAGGTATCATGCTGGCTAGTGCGTGGGAGGCAATTTAGGGACACCCTGTATAATAATCGCGTCGGAATGTTGTAGCGCGCGCTAACTTCTGCCTAAAACGCGAGGCGATAGTTTCCCCGAATTTTGGGAGCGCAGCGTTCCCAAAGCTTCGGGACTACAGCCACACCGACGAAGGTGAGCAGATTGCCCGCAAGGAGACGCCAGCGACACCGGACTGTAGTCGCCTCACGCTCGGTGTTTTTGGGTTCGTGGCCGTAGCCGTCGGGTGCCCAGTCGACCCGACATTTTGGCTGCGAAGCTCGCCTGATACGAAGGGGGCCTGCTCTTCCGTAACTCATCATACTGCCGCACTAAAGGCGCGGTGGCGCTGCAACAATTCGTGCTAGGGCAGTCGTTCGCCTGACTTTTTTTTCGTGATATGATCTTGGTGGATAATACAGATCGCACGTTCTCTGTGTTTGCGTGTGTGCGGTGCTTGTAGGTGAGTTAAAATGTAGTTGCGCGGGCATACCCAAAAGGCAAAACGCTTGGCTCACGGACGCACGTACACCACACACCGTCGGCCACGAGCGGCTAACCCCAACGTTCCAACACACACTGGGTGGATCAGGTGTATATATGGGGCATTCTATACAAATTCAACATATCCATTCGTTATCGTATGATATAATGATTTATATTGAACATTATATCAATACGATAACGAATGAATATGAAATGTTTGGGCCTCTGGATTTTGTACGTAGACTCGTAGTAAGTAAAATAATGAGCGGAATGAAAAGAAATATATGAATGAAGATTCAATAGGGAAAATTTAACAGAGCCTCATTCTATATAATACAAACGAATTTTGTTTTTTCTTTAATTGCTATTCATTCCTTTCCATTATCCAAGTAATAAATTGTTTAGGCAAAAATTTGTTCAACAGAACTCTAGTAATTTCTTTTATTTCATATGAAATGAAATCATTGATTTTTCAGAATACGTATGAATTTTTTTTTTAGAATTTCCGGCGATTTTGAATATCAAAAATGGCAGTACATTGCAAAAATTCGTCAAATAAACCCTAGAAACACCAAAAATGGTGTAAAAAACTGGAAACGAGTACATTTCCGTAAGAAGCTTCATCTATATCCCCACAAAAAAAATGTATAATGAAACTCTAAAAATACACACAAAAATTATGTACAAAAATTTGAATCAAGTCCGTTCTCATATAATAAAGTATATATAGTCTTCGACATATCCTTTACAAAAAGTTGTCAAGTAAATTGATAACATCCGAAGCATGTGTCGCCAAGCACATGTGGTTTGCTGATTTAAAGTCATTCATTTTTTCAATCATATAGTAGTTATTGAGCTGAGGTGCTTTATTTCAAAAACGCAAACATCTTATTCGATGCAAGAAATGTAAAAAATGTAATCCAAAAAAATTAAAAGTATCAAGAGAGTTGAGCTTTTTCCCTAAACCATAAAATAACAGATATAAAATGCATAATAGAAAATATAATAAAATAAAAATAAAAATTGTGAAATTAAAACCAATTGAAACAAAAAAAAAATTATAACAAAACAATACAAAAACGAAAAAAAGTACTTGGCGCGACTGCCTTAGTATGAAGTGAAGTTTGTACATTAATGAATAAACTAACAGTCGCTAGTCGCGCCAAATACTTTTTTTTGTTTTTGTTTTGTTTTGTTTTGATTTCTTTTTTTTAAATTAATTTTAATTCTACTATTTTTATTTTTATTTCATTTCATTTTCGTTGAAACATTTTATAACTATTATTCTATGGCTTCGATAAAAAGCTGAACTCTCTTAATACTTTATATTTTTATAATTACATCTTTTACATTTTTTACGTCGAATAAGATGTTCGCGTTTTTGAATTAAAGCACCTCAGCTCAATAATGACTATATGATTGAAAAAATAAATGCCGTTGAATCGGCAAACCACATGTGCTGGGCGACACGTGCTTCGGATGTTATCAATTTACTTTACAACTGTTTGTGAAGGATATGTAGAAGACTATATACAGAGTGACCACGATAAGGTGGCCACCCCCCTCCAAAATCTAGCCGTGCGATAATTTGAGAAATTTTCTGCATGATTTTTGATGGAATTGCGACGGTCTCTCCGATAGCGAAGTCGAAATTTTTTTAGAAACATCCGTTTTTGCGCGCGAAAAAAAAAATTACGATTTCGGAACTGAAAATAGGGTTGAAATTTTTTTTCTGAAAATACGCAAAATACTGAATGCGGATATCAAAAATTTTCCGGGATTCGTCAAACCAATTACCCAGAAATAAATCTCAAAATTCGAACTTTTTGTCGAAAATTCGGTACCAACTGGCGGAACAGGTGGAATTGAAATATCTGGCAAAATCGACCAGCGCCAACTTCACCCGAGTCCAGGTAGCGGTATACGATATGTCATTGACGATTCTGCGCGATGGGTTTCGTTGGACTGACTTTCTCTGTTTGCAGCTAGGCGAGCAGCAAGATTAGTAGTTTGAAAATATCTGCATTGAGAGAAGCGTGAAAAAAACGTCCGCATTTAAAATTATCAATGATAATTAACACGAAAGCAGCATAACGGGAGGTTAACAAGCATTTTGTTATCATCGGTTGCCAGTGACAACCGTTGTAGCGCGGAGGTTAGCGAACGCTCGCGCGTGGCCGATCCGGCCGATCAAGATCCCGCTATTACCGTTTGCCGACGCGTCGACGACGATATGATGTAGCGCAAAAATTGCAATTCTTTCGAAAATGATCATCGAATCAACCCGATTCTGTCAAAGTGCAGCCTTATTGACAAAGGCTTATCACTCTTATTTTACACAAAAATGATTTGAAGAAACGAACAGAATCCACCCGAATTTTGACAGTATATTGCTTGTTCATCGCAAAATTCTAGGTCAGTTTATTTATATTCTGGAGAACGATGCGCGAAAATTGGTTAATTCTGACACCGTGTATTTACTTTCGTACGTCGAAGATTTCCGCGGCAACAAAGCACATGGGTGGCCGGTTTTTCTGTGATTCTAGTAGTAACGATGAGCGCAATATTGCCACGACCCAGCGTTATTTTCACGCAATGATCAAACCGGGGACAGTAAACTATGGTTCGAAATTATTTTTGAGGAAAATATGCCGTTGCGTTTTGGAATTTCGTTAATTGTCCGACAAATTGATACGTAATGCGTAAGAACGAAATGACTCGCATTTGTTTAGAACGAAACCCTTGATTTGTTCTTTACTTCGATACGAGAATCATACTATTCTTATCCAGATGACAGAAGTATGTGCGAAGCACGACAGGCTGAGGTATCGTTAAAGTACGGCGGAAGTATGGCCGATGTTATGACAGAACTAGAAGCATGAAGGAATAATCGTCAGGTTATGATTCATCTACCTTTTACCTGTGATTTTTCCATTTCGTGGGCGACAAAGACAGTATTTTTTCGTAACTGCGATCGCCACGCTTCACTTTCCATTTCAATTCAATGACAGTTCGTCAATGACAATAATTAGCAAGATAATATCGAGTTTGTAAACCGATGCAGAGATTTGATACTTAATTCTATACAATTCCTTACAGATATGGTAATACAAATGTTTGATTGGTCTTTACATGTGCAATGCAATATTTTGTTTCATTCAAAATATGTACAATGCGTGAATTCGGGAATCCGTTATCTTTTGGGATCGCGCATAGTATTGCATAACAGAATTATGCCCCTTCGATACTCCTCGTATGTTAATCCGTCCTCCTCGCTGAAAATTTTTTGAACGAATGCTAAAATTTACAGGGACGCGGGCATAATATTTGCAATGTTGCCCGCTACATTTCATACATTGAATAATGCGTAATTACTTTTCACTGCGTAATAAATATTCTCCGGCATTGCTTCGTGTTTGCCTTTCCCGGTTGGACTCATCTCTGTCAAACTATCGTTGTCTAAGATAATTTTGAAGAGTGCTCGGTTCGTTTCTTTTCGACTCTTTTACATAATCTCTGTGACGGTGGCCATTTGCACATTGTCAACCCACACGTCGTACCCTATGCTTAACCGTACTTGATGACAATTTACAAATGATAATTATCTTATCAAAATTAGTGACAATTTAGTGTGAAAGTATTACCAACAGATCGTTTTCCGCTACTCGGTGCTGTTACTTTCAGGACAATTTGAAAAGTGTTGCATGAACTCGTTTCATTAACGCATTTATTCGTTTCTTTGTTTTAATCGCGACTGTAGTCGCAGTTTCATAATGTAGCTACACAACATTTTGTTGGAGACGTTGAATTGACGCATGATTTACTAAAAATCTAATGCATTATGAAACGGTCGCAGCATTATTGTAAATGGTGTATTTTTTCACAGATCACGAGTGCACCACCTCGACATACAAGTTTAAATTTCTGAATCGACGTGATCTGAGATACTGTATTCGTGCGTGTACATATAATTATTTTTAATCATTTTATTTATTTATTCATTCATTCATTCATTTAATTATTCATTGATTCATTCATTTATTTATTCAGTGATTCATTCACTGATTCATTTATTGATTCATTCATTTATTTATTCATTTAATCATTCATTTATTTATTTATTTATTTATTCATTTATTTATTCATTTATTTATTTTTTTTTTTTTTTGGTCTGGCCAAATCGGTGGGGAAATCCTTTATGGACCACACTAGGAAGGGTACCGTCACTCCCAGTAGTGTGGGACTCGCCTCACGGAATACCCACTGAAACCACCACCAAAAACCGTTCCTTGCTGTCGTCCACACCCCACGGAACTGTCGTCGTACCTGTTTCTGAGAATCAAATATCACGATTAGAACAATACGAGGCAAATATTTTGATAAAGTTAAATCTAGCAAACGGATGTGAACTAGACTTTTCACCATTTTCGTGACAGCATTCTTGCATTACAGAAACGCTAAAACTCAGGTTTGTTTGCAATAAGATTCATTAGAGTTTAGTAGCATTCAATACGAGCCTTTAGTAAAAAGGAACTCATCTTGCGTTTCATTTCTGGTCTGGTTCTGTGTTATCGTCCGCGAAAAGCCATTCCTTGCTGTCGTCCACACCACACGGAACTGTCGTCGCATCTGTTTTTGAGAATCAAATATGAGGATTAGAAAAATACGAGGCACGTATTTTGATAAAATTAGATTTAACATTTTTGAAACTACAAATGCAGTTTAACGTGCATCAAAATCGAAGGAATGTGCACCCGACTTTTTACGATTTTCGTGACATCATTCTCGCAATACAGAAACGCTGAAGCTCAAATTTACTCGCAATAAGCATCAATTATTAGAGTTTCGTAGTGTTTAATACGAGCGTTTAATAAAAAGAATCTTGTCTTGCGTTTCATTTCTGGTCTCGTTCTGTGTTATCGTCCGCGAAAAGCCATTCCTTGCTGTCGTCCACACACACGGAACTGTCGTCGCATCTGGTTTTGAGAATCAAATATGAGGATTAGAAAAATACGAGGCGCATATTTTGATAAAATTAAATTTAATATTTTTGAAACTACAGATGCAGTGTAACGTGTGTCAAAAACAAACGGATGTGCACTCGACTTTTTGCGATTCTCGTGACACCATTCTCGCATCACAGAAACGCTGAAGCTCAAATTTATTTGCAATAAAAATTAATCATTAGAGTTTTGAAGTGTTCAGTATGAGCGTTCAATAAAAAGAAACTTGTCTTGCGTTTCACGTCTGATTTTGCCAGCTCTTCGTGTCCGCCGATAGCCATACCTTGTTCATCCTCGAGACCCCACGGGACCATCGTCTCACCTATTTCCAATATTAAACAGCACAATAAGAAGAATACGAGGTGCCTTTTTGATGATAACGATTCCTATGTTATTCAAACATCAGATGCAGTTCTGTGTGCGGTAGCAAACAAAGAGAGTTTTGACGTCCCACCACTTCTGTTATATTATTTTCACACATCAGAAGATTTTTTTTTTTTAACCCTCTAAATCACAATAATAATAATTCACGACAGTTTCGCGTTGTCAATCATTGAAGATTTGTAAAAAGAATCATATCTCACATTTCATTCCTGGTTTCGTTGCCTGAGGAGATGCTCGATGTGCCCTCCGTTCTGCTGGACAGTGAGTGCGAGCCGTTTCCGGATCGACCCGCGCACCCGTTGCATCTCCCTAATAGGAATAGCGGCACACGCTTCGGCGATGCGGTGGCGCATGTCGTGTTTCGTTGTGGGGGCCCGTTCATATACGATTTCCTTGATTCTACTCCAGAACCAGAAATCACAGACGGTAAGATCTGGTGAGCGCGCTTGCCACCTAACCGGACCTCTCGTACCGATCCAGCGCTCCGGAAACATGGCGTCCAGGATTGCCTTGTTCGCGTTACTGTTGTGGGCAGGGGCCCCGTCCTGCTGCCATCAAACCTGGTCCATACGGATACGGTTTCCGTCCATCAGGCGGGGAAGTTTCTCTTTGAGTACGGTCCTGTACTTGTCAGACGTCAGATTTCCGTCGAGGAAAATGGGCCCGAGGATCCTGTCCTGTTAGACTCCAACCCAGACGTGGAGCTTCCAATGGTGCTGGTTGTCCTGTTCAACGATCCTGTGTGGGTTTTCCGGAGCCCACCAACGACAGTTCTGCTTGTTGACGAGTTCGAGGTTCGTGAACAGCGCTTCGTTCGTGAAGCACACGTTCCTGAAGAAATCGAGATCCTCCTGCAGACGCTCCAGTCCCCAGCGACAGTACGTCAGTCTTCGTTCGGCATCACCTGGGCACAGCTTTTGCACCGGCTGGTACTTGAACGGACGGTTCAGCTCACGTGCGCTTTTTCTCACAGATTCTCGAGGATCCTTTGTAGGGGATTAATTATTTCTTTTAGAATGCACGAAAAGACAATTATCGCATTGACCCCTAAATATACGTTGAATTTGTGTCCAGAATTGTCTCGTCTCCAATAAATCTCACCCAACAGAACGAGGTATGACTTGATAATAAAATTTCGCATCAAACCGACGGGGAAATATCTCGCTGAACTTAGGTGTTAATGGATTTGCGGCTTAATTACAATTCACCTGAATGAATGTAAAATAACCTGATTATTGAAAATTGACCGAATCACTAAATTCAACTGAAATGTTGAGAATTAACTGAGACACAACTGAATTACGGAAAATTAAATCAAGTATATTTGAATTATTTTGGGTTCGTGCCAGAATCATATGTTTACAGACAGTAAAAATCAAATAAAAATGTGAAATCAAGTAGAGTTAAGAAAAATAATCTGAATCAATTGGAAATGCGATAAAATGAATTCAAAACTTTTCAACCTCACTTGAATTAGTGTGAATTATCAAGAATTGAAATTTATGAATTGAAACGAATCAAGTTGAATTATATGAATCTACCTCACTTAAAAGAATTGATTTCAAATAAGAAAATTAAGTTAAACTACATCAATTTATTCAGATTGATTCACCTTAAGCAATTACCGTGTCACTCAGATCTCGAATCATTTCCCCCTCGCACGAAATGAACAGTTCAGGTTGCCCGCGCACCATTGATTTGAATGTGAATGACTAAAATACGGTTGATTCTGGACAGTTGGGAATTTATGGAAACGAGGGATGTAATAGTTAAAAAATTATCCAATCACGGGGTCAATCCGAAATTGATGAAAACACGAAATTGAATTTTTTAGCGTTCTCACAGATCCTGGAAAAGGTTTGAATATTCTTCACCCCGAAGCGGATACACGGAAAAATGTTGCACAGCAGTTGGCAATTTTATAGACACTATTGCGTCAAAAAAATTCAAGAAAACCAATAGTAGAGAGTGTTGAAATTAGCGAATTTGGCACAGAATGCCCCAAACGTACATCTCAGAATAAATTGAATTGAGTAAAAACATAACGAAGAAAAAAAAAAGACACATACGCATTGTCCTCGCGAGGCGTCTGAGGCTCTGTCTTCCGTTTTCCTGGACGGCGTGTTCCACCGCTGCTCGGACAGGGCCATCCCGCACCGGTTTGATGCGCTGCTCTCGGGCCCGCTTCAGCACGCCGTGCTCCTGCTCCGTTGCCGTCAGCCTATAGATGAAGTTTCGCATACTCGAATCATACATTGTTGCAAAATTTCACAAGCATCGGTTTCTTACTGGAAAAAACTTGATTCAGTTAATTCTAAATAATCGGGTTATTTTACATTCATTCAGGTGAATTGTAATTAAGCCGCAAATCCATTAACACCTAAGTTCAGCGAGATATTTCCCCGTCGGTTTGATGCGAAATTTTATTATCAAGTCATACCTCGTTCTGTTGGGTGAGATTTATTGGAGACGAGACAATTCTGGACACAAATTCAACGTATATTTAGGGGTCAATGCGATAATTGTCTTTTCGTGCATTCTAAAAGAAATAATTAATCCCCTACAAAGGATCCTCGAGAATCTGTGAGAAAAAGCGCACGTGAGCTGAACCGTCCGTTCAAGTACCAGCCGGTGCAAAAGCTGTGCCCAGGTGATGCCGAACGAAGACTGACGTACTGTCGCTGGGGACTGGAGCGTCTGCAGGAGGATCTCGATTTCTTCAGGAACGTGTGCTTCACGAACGAAGCGCTGTTCACGAACCTCGAACTCGTCAACAAGCAGAACTGTCGTTGGTGGGCTCCGGAAAACCCACACAGGATCGTTGAACAGGACAACCAGCACCATTGGAAGCTCCACGTCTGGGTTGGAGTCTAACAGGACAGGATCCTCGGGCCCATTTTCCTCGACGGAAATCTGACGTCTGACAAGTACAGGACCGTACTCAAAGAGAAACTTCCCCGCCTGATGGACGGAAACCGTATCCGTATGGACCAGGTTTGATGGCAGCAGGACGGGGCCCCTGCCCACAACAGTAACGCGAACAAGGCAATCCTGGACGCCATGTTTCCGGAGCGCTGGATCGGTACGAGAGGTCCGGTTAGGTGGCAAGCGCGCTCACCAGATCTTACCGTCTGTGATTTCTGGTTCTGGAGTAGAATCAAGGAAATCGTATATGAACGGGCCCCCACAACGAAACACGACATGCGCCACCGCATCGCCGAAGCGTGTGCCGCTATTCCTATTAGGGAGATGCAACGGGTGCGCGGGTCGATCCGGAAACGGCTCGCACTCACTGTCCAGCAGAACGGAGGGCACATCGAGCATCTCCTCAGGCAACGAAACCAGGAATGAAATGTGAGATATGATTCTTTTTACAAATCTTCAATGATTGACAACGCGAAACTGTCGTGAATTATTATTATTGTGATTTAGAGGGTTAAAAAAAAAAAATCTTCTGATGTGTGAAAATAATATAACAGAAGTGGTGGGACGTCAAAACTCTCTTTGTTTGCTACCGCACACAGAACTGCATCTGATGTTTGAATAACATAGGAATCGTTATCATCAAAAAGGCACCTCGTATTCTTCTTATTGTGCTGTTTAATATTGGAAATAGGTGAGACGATGGTCCCGTGGGGTCTCGAGGATGAACAAGGTATGGCTATCGGCGGACACGAAGAGCTGGCAAAATCAGACGTGAAACGCAAGACAAGTTTCTTTTTATTGAACGCTCATACTGAACACTTCAAAACTCTAATGATTAATTTTTATTGCAAATAAATTTGAGCTTCAGCGTTTCTGTGATGCGAGAATGGTGTCACGAGAATCGCAAAAAGTCGAGTGCACATCCGTTTGTTTTTGACACACGTTACACTGCATCTGTAGTTTCAAAAATATTAAATTTAATTTTATCAAAATATGCGCCTCGTATTTTTCTAATCCTCATATTTGATTCTCAAAACCAGATGCGACGACAGTTCCGTGTGTGTGGACGACAGCAAGGAATGGCTTTTCGCGGACGATAACACAGAACGAGACCAGAAATGAAACGCAAGACAAGATTCTTTTTATTAAACGCTCGTATTAAACACTACGAAACTCTAATAATTGATGCTTATTGCGAGTAAATTTGAGCTTCAGCGTTTCTGTATTGCGAGAATGATGTCACGAAAATCGTAAAAAGTCGGGTGCACATTCCTTCGATTTTGATGCACGTTAAACTGCATTTGTAGTTTCAAAAATGTTAAATCTAATTTTATCAAAATACGTGCCTCGTATTTTTCTAATCCTCATATTTGATTCTCAAAAACAGATGCGACGACAGTTCCGTGTGGTGTGGACGACAGCAAGGAATGGCTTTTCGCGGACGATAACACAGAACCAGACCAGAAATGAAACGCAAGATGAGTTCCTTTTTACTAAAGGCTCGTATTGAATGCTACTAAACTCTAATGAATCTTATTGCAAACAAACCTGAGTTTTAGCGTTTCTGTAATGCAAGAATGCTGTCACGAAAATGGTGAAAAGTCTAGTTCACATCCGTTTGCTAGATTTAACTTTATCAAAATATTTGCCTCGTATTGTTCTAATCGTGATATTTGATTCTCAGAAACAGGTACGACGACAGTTCCGTGGGGTGTGGACGACAGCAAGGAACGGTTTTTGGTGGTGGTTTCAGTGGGTATTCCGTGAGGCGAGTCCCACACTACTGGGAGTGACGGTACCCTTCCTAGTGTGGTCCATAAAGGATTTCCCCACCGATTTGGCCAGACCAAAAAAAAAAAAAAATAAATAAATGAATAAATAAATGAATAAATAAATAAATAAATAAATGAATGATTAAATGAATAAATAAATGAATGAATCAATAAATGAATCAGTGAATGAATCACTGAATAAATAAATGAATGAATCAATGAATAATTAAATGAATGAATGAATGAATAAATAAATAAAATGATTAAAAATAATTATATGTACACGCACGAATACAGTATCTCAGATCACGTCGATTCAGAAATTTAAACTTGTATGTCGAGGTGGTGCACTCGTGATCTGTGAAAAAATACACCATTTACAATAATGCTGCGACCGTTTCATAATGCATTAGATTTTTAGTAAATCATGCGTCAATTCAACGTCTCCAACAAAATGTTGTGTAGCTACATTATGAAACTGCGACTACAGTCGCGATTAAAACAAAGAAACGAATAAATGCGTTAATGAAACGAGTTCATGCAACACTTTTCAAATTGTCCTGAAAGTAACAGCACCGAGTAGCGGAAAACGATCTGTTGGTAATACTTTCACACTAAATTGTCACTAATTTTGATAAGATAATTATCATTTGTAAATTGTCATCAAGTACGGTTAAGCATAGGGTACGACGTGTGGGTTGACAATGTGCAAATGGCCACCGTCACAGAGATTATGTAAAAGAGTCGAAAAGAAACGAACCGAGCACTCTTCAAAATTATCTTAGACAACGATAGTTTGACAGAGATGAGTCCAACCGGGAAAGGCAAACACGAAGCAATGCCGGAGAATATTTATTACGCAGTGAAAAGTAATTACGCATTATTCAATGTATGAAATGTAGCGGGCAACATTGCAAATATTATGCCCGCGTCCCTGTAAATTTTAGCATTCGTTCAAAAAATTTTCAGCGAGGAGGACGGATTAACATACGAGGAGTATCGAAGGGGCATAATTCTGTTATGCAATACTATGCGCGATCCCAAAAGATAACGGATTCCCGAATTCACGCATTGTACATATTTTGAATGAAACAAAATATTGCATTGCACATGTAAAGACCAATCAAACATTTGTATTACCATATCTGTAAGGAATTGTATAGAATTAAGTATCAAATCTCTGCATCGGTTTACAAACTCGATATTATCTTGCTAATTATTGTCATTGACGAACTGTCATTGAATTGAAATGGAAAGTGAAGCGTGGCGATCGCAGTTACGAAAAAATACTGTCTTTGTCGCCCACGAAATGGAAAAATCACAGGTAAAAGGTAGATGAATCATAACCTGACGATTATTCCTTCATGCTTCTAGTTCTGTCATAACATCGGCCATACTTCCGCCGTACTTTAACGATACCTCAGCCTGTCGTGCTTCGCACATACTTCTGTCATCTGGATAAGAATAGTATGATTCTCGTATCGAAGTAAAGAACAAATCAAGGGTTTCGTTCTAAACAAATGCGAGTCATTTCGTTCTTACGCATTACGTATCAATTTGTCGGACAATTAACGAAATTCCAAAATGCAACGGCATATTTTCCTCAAAAATAATTTCGAACCATAGTTTACTGTCCCCGGTTTGATCATTGCGTGAAAATAACGCTGGGTCGTGGCAATATTGCGCTCATCGTTACTACTAGAATCACAGAAAAACCGGCCACCCATGTGCTTTGTTGCCGCGGAAATCTTCGACGTACGAAAGTAAATACACGGTGTCAGAATTAACCAATTTTCGCGCATCGTTCTCCAGAATATAAATAAACTGACCTAGAATTTTGCGATGAACAAGCAATATACTGTCAAAATTCGGGTGGATTCTGTTCGTTTCTTCAAATCATTTTTGTGTAAAATAAGAGTGATAAGCCTTTGTCAATAAGGCTGCACTTTGACAGAATCGGGTTGATTCGATGATCATTTTCGAAAGAATTGCAATTTTTGCGCTACATCATATCGTCGTCGACGCGTCGGCAAACGGTAATAGCGGGATCTTGATCGGCCGGATCGGCCACGCGCGAGCGTTCGCTAACCTCCGCGCTACAACGGTTGTCACTGGCAACCGATGATAACAAAATGCTTGTTAACCTCCCGTTATGCTGCTTTCGTGTTAATTATCATTGATAATTTTAAATGCGGACGTTTTTTTCACGCTTCTCTCAATGCAGATATTTTCAAACTACTAATCTTGCTGCTCGCCTAGCTGCAAACAGAGAAAGTCAGTCCAACGAAACCCATCGCGCAGAATCGTCAATGACATATCGTATACCGCTACCTGGACTCGGGTGAAGTTGGCGCTGGTCGATTTTGCCAGATATTTCAATTCCACCTGTTCCGCCAGTTGGTACCGAATTTTCGACAAAAAGTTCGAATTTTGAGATTTATTTCTGGGTAATTGGTTTGACGAATCCCGGAAAATTTTTGATATCCGCATTCAGTATTTTGCGTATTTTCAGAAAAAAAATTTCAACCCTATTTTCAGTTCCGAAATCGTAATTTTTTTTTTCGCGCGCAAAAACGGATGTTTCTAAAAAAATTTCGACTTCGCTATCGGAGAGACCGTCGCAATTCCATCAAAAATCATGCAGAAAATTTCTCAAATTATCGCACGGCTAGATTTTGGAGGGGGGTGGCTACCTCATCGTGGTCCTTATACTTCATTATATGAGAGTGGACTTGATTCAAATTTTTTTACATAATTTTTTTGTTCCATTATACAGCATGCGTACCCTGTACTCGGCAGCAGTATACAAGTTGCGGCAGAACTTCGTAATACGCAGGCACACAATTTACACGTACAGATATGCGCACACATTCAACTCTCAGACCAAAGGTGGTGAACTACACAGTGCGACTACAAAGCACGGCACAAAGAGGAGACCCCGAGTATAGGATACGCTGTGTAATGTATTCCATCTCATTCTATTGCACGTTCAATCCAACAGATATATATACAGGATGTCCCTAAATTGGGGCACACGAACCAGCCAGCGTGATACCTGATACAAATCCAACCGAGAATTTCTTTGCCGCAAGCTCGTCCGACGCATAGTTTTTGAATTATAAACGATAGCGTCAGGCCAATCAGAGTGCACCATTTCATCTGGATTTGCCGCCACGGAAATTGCCGTTTTGTTCGTCTGGGTAAATTATTATTATTCGTTCACGAATTAAAAATCGGCACCTCCCCTCTCTCCCTGTTGTACCCCTTCTCGAGCGCTGACCACGGTATTGTTGCCGCGGCACACGGTGCCGGCCGCACACCCACGGACGCACACTCGTGTGTGTGAAACATAAGCAAATGCCCGGCTACACAATTCTACGGAACACACATCTACGTGTGAAAATAAAAATAAATCCCCAAATAAATCAGCGGATTTAGGATTTAATGTTATAAAACACTTCCAATCATCGATGTATGCATAAAACTAGAGATTTTAGAAGATAAATATGCCTTTACGGTTCATGATTACTCATTCAATCAATCTGGCTTGAGATCTTAAGAATTATGCTTTCCGAACATTGTTTGTGTCTTTGCAACATAATTTTTCCACTAGTTTTAAACTCATCATTGACATCCGATCTTTCAATAATGCGAAGGAAAAACAAGTTGCTGAATTGACGTGTCAAAAGGTTTGTAAATCAATTACGATTCACCTGAGTTGACACAAAATAACTGAATAAATGAGAATTCACTGAATCACTGAAAATGATAACTGAAATTATGAGAATTATTTGAGATATAACTGAATTAGGAAGAGTTATAATAAGTCAAATTACTTTGAATAACTTTAGATTCGTGCCAAAATTTTATGTTTAGAGAGAAAAATAATTAAATTCAAATAAAAAAGTAATTTTAAATCAGGAAGAAGAAAATTTCCAAATACCTGAATTCAAATGAAGCAATTTGAATTTAATAAATCTATCCGAATTTGAGGAAAAATAATAATTATTATTTGGAATAGAAAAATGAAGTCGAATTACATGAATAAATTCAATTAATTCAACTAAAAAAAATATGGTGTCATTCAAATTCCCAGTTATTTCCTCGTCGATTCATTGTGGGTCTGGAGTGGTAAGTAACGTTGAAATTGTTGAGATCAATGCTAGTGATGGCCACTTATCTGAGAATAATCGATGTATCGATTAATCGATTTAAACAAAATAATCGGACACGGTTCCATTGAATTGGTAAAGATTAATCGATTGGGTAAATTTCTGCGTGTAGCCTAATATCAGAAGAGATATTTTGATAATTCATAGTCTTATTCAAAATATTTTTAAGTTTGATAAGATTTGAGTAATTAATACTTTAACCACATACATCAATACTGTATTGCATCGTTCGTGTGAGTAAACAAGCGGCTCCAGACTCACATTGAATCGACGAGGAAATAACTGGGAATTTGAATGACACCAAATTTTTTTGAGTTGAATCAATTGAATTTATTCATGTGATTCGACTTAATTTTTCTGGTCCAAATAATAATTATTATTTCTCCTCAAATTCGGATAGATTTATTAAATTCAAATTGCTTCATTTGAATTCAGGTATTTGGAAATTTTCTTCTTCTTGATTTAAAATTACTTTTTTATTTGAATTTAATTATTTTTCTCTCTAAACATAAAATTTTGGCACGAATCTAAGGTTATTCAAAGTAACTTGACTCATTACAACTCTTCCTAATTCAGTTATATCACAAATAATTCTCATGATTTCAGTTATCATTTTTAGTGATTCAGTGAATTCTCATTTATTCAGTTATATTGTGTTAACTCAGGTGAATTGTAATTGATTTACACACCTATTGACACGTCAATTCAGCGAGTTGTTGTTCCCTCGCATTATTGAAAAATCGGATGTCAATGATGAATTTAAAACTAGTGGAAAAGTTATGTTGCAAAGACACAAAAAATGTTCGGAAAGCATAATTTAGATTGATTGAAAGACTAATTATGAACCCTAACGGCATATCAATCATCTGAAATCTCTAGTTTTATGCATACATCGATGATTGGAAGTGTTTTATAACATTAAATCTTAAATCCACTGATTTATTCCGAGATTTATTTTTATTTTCACTCGTGTATGTGTGTTTCGTAGTATTGTGGAGGTGGGCATTCGCTTATTTTCACACACAGGAGTGTGCGTCCGTGGGTGTGAGGCCGGCAGCGTGTGCCGCGGCAACAATACCGAGGTCAACGCTCGAGAAGGGGTACAACAGCGAGTGAGGGAAGGTGCCGATATTTACATTGTAACCGAATAATAATAATTCACCCAGACGAACAAAACAGCAATTTCCGTGGCTGCAAACCCAGATGAAATGGTGCACTCTGATTGGCCTAACGCTATCGCTTATAATTCAAAAACTATGCGTCGGACGAGCTTCCGGTAAAGAAATTCTCGGTTGCATTTCAGTCAGGTATCACGCCCGCTGGTCCGTGTCCCTCAATTTAGGGACACCCTGTATATATATATAGGAATATTTCTATGTATATATATAATTCTTTATATATGTATACATATGTCAGATATACAAAGGTAAAAAAAAAGTATCACACAGTTCATTTGATTGTAGACCGCAGAGATACGGAAAAACACAACTTCATTCGAATCGTTTTGAAAATCATTCTAAAAGGAGTAACTAAGTCAAACAAGAACAAAACAAATCCAACAAAAACAAGTTCCATCAACGTGATACAACCGGTGATCAAAATTTAACTACGACATAATATGGTGATGCGACACGGCCATACTGACTAGCACGCGTCTCGAGTGCCAGTTTTTCATTCTTCTAATTTATTTCTGAAGCAAAAAAAACATCGGAGAAACCTTCATTGAATCTCGTTCGGCTTTCCTGATCATACAAGCCTGGCATCTTTGCTCAGTCAAATCCCTTGTTATCTCTACATCATGTGTGCAAACCATGTGCTTTGCATTATTTGTTTCATGACTTCTCTCAAATTCCTTATCCAAGGCACCAATAGCTCTGCAGGCATGCCTTATGCATCCGTACACGTTCTGACTATTGCCTTCATCCACAATAGCTCTGCAGGCATGCCTTACGCATCCGTACGTGTTCTAACTATTGCCTTCATCCACAATAGCTCTGCAGGCATGCCTTACGCATCCGTACAAATTCTAACTATTTTCTTCATCCACGATAGCTCTGCAGGCATGCCCCACGCATCCGTACATGTTCTGACTATTGTTTTCATTTAAAATAGCTCTGCAGGCATGCCTTACGCATTCGTACATGTTCTAACTATTGTGACTTGCCGAATCATTCTCAAGTTACATCAAGGCTTTGGGTTCAAGGATTCTGGGTGATCAAGTCCAGCGAGCCTCGAAAGCCAAAGTCGCACTCTCGAAATGAAACAGCGATAGCCAACAGAGTCTCGTGCTCTCTTCGGATTTCTTCAAGCAAATCCGGCTAAACCAATTAACAGAGTCCCCTGCTCTCTTCGGATTTCTACTTCTGAATCCGGCTCGACCAGAACCATGTTACTGCAAATTATCGCTACATTTGTTTTCAACAACCGATTGTATTAACCCACAAGGGTTCATGGTTCATCTCAGCAAAACATGTTTGCACTCATGACTTTGTGCACTACAACAATTTTTTCGTCTTGAAAACAAACAAGTCACTTCAGAACTTCGTTCTTACCTTCTTCCCTTTTTGCGACACAGCTGTCCTGACTCGCGCCATAACCAGGAGCTGCGATCAGTTTATCGTGAGACACCTGAATGCTATTACGACCTCTAAATCCGGAAAAGCCTATTTTTTCAACTAAATACCTATCATTCGGAAGCTTCATGACAACTTCCAAAGAACCGCGATATTTTGCATCTAACTTTGTCTTAATATTATCGTTGTTTCTAACCATAACGAAATCCCCAATGTCAAATGGTTTAACTGATTTGTTCTTTCTATCAAACCGTTCTTTGTCTTTCATGGCTTTTGCTGTAATGCTACTTGTAGCCTCTGACCTGAGCTGAGTTAAATCTACATTGTCAGTCTTCACGCACCTATGCTCCACACGTCCTATATCTATTGAATTTATTTTTGTGCCAAACAAAATTTTAGCGGGACTTTTTTCTAACGTTTTCTGAACAGTTGAATTTATTGCAAGTTGTACTTCGCCTAACTCGGACTGCCATTGTTTCCCCTGAGCTTTGCATACTGATAACATATTTCTAATGATTGACATAACTCTTTCAACTTGACCGTCAGCTCTAGGCGTTCCGAAGCTATAAAGTGAACCACAATATTCTTTTCATCGCAGTATATCTTAAACCGTGCATTTGTAAATCCTGAACCTTGGTCACAAATGATTCGCCTCGGAACTCCAAAAATGAACAAGTGTTTCTCCAACTGATTGATTGCTGTTTCTGTATCCAAACAACTTGTCAAATTTAGCGTTACAAATTGCGTGAATCCATTGATAATTACGAAAACATACTCTTTCTTGTCAGAAGGACCTGATAATTTTCCGGATATATCTATGTGGATCGTATACCACGGAATATCTTATTCACTGAAGACGATTTTTTTCTTAACCTCAGTGACTTGTTGACTAATATTGTTCTTGGATATGAAGGTCAGACATCAAACACTTTTTTATTGTGTTTACGTTTCAGCCCTGATGGGGGCCCTCCTCAGAACAAATTTATTCAAACCATCTGTCACGAACAGAAATAATAAAATAATGTAAAACTTAATTATAACAAAACAACATGAATAGTTTAGATAATAAGCCAGGATGTTCATGCACTATAAGTGAGAGGAATTACCTGGTGTTGTTTGACACTTTCAATTCCAGACGAAAGGGACCACTATTAAAGTGGTAAATGCGTGTTGGTTAATAGAATAAGACAAAAAAACAAAAACCAAAACACACTGCGATCGCGATACGTACCTCCCAAGCCTTCATCCTTATTGGTAATTAATAAAATAAAACACACGACTGCCGTTGTAAGTTTGAATCAACAGCACATTTGCACATGTAGAGCGTCCAGTGTATAGTGGGGGGAGATCGATATCGATCGTTATCACAGCAAACGCAGAGTCAACGGGTTAAAAAGAAACCAAAATTTTATTGAGAAGGTAAAATCGAGAGCAAGCTCAGTCGGTAATGGATAATTACGATGGGTGTATCACAGAGGTATAAATAGTGCTCAGATGTTTAATATCTTGTCTTCGGTTGACAGAATTGGGATGTGCAACAATATTGCACATTTCTAACAATAACCCATTGTAATACAGTGGTTCAACGTCAATAATGCTGGCTTGAGAATAATTAAATGAGTGGTCGAAATCGATGGCATGCCTCGTCAGTGCAGTATAATTACCCTCATGTTCATGGATATAGCGTTCGTGCTCGGTTATCCTGGTGTGTAGTTGCCGACTTGTTTGACCTATGTAGGACATGTTGCATTGGTTGCAGGGAATTTTGTAAACGACACAAGAACGCATACCCGGGGGTAAGGGGTCCTTACCAGAATCAAACATAGAGGATAGATCATGTGCACATTTACCCACAAATTGAATTTTATACTTAACGAATATTCTGTTGAGTGACTCAAACAAACCCGCAACATATGGGATAGAAATATAGTTTTTTTGATTAGCTTGTGCAGTAGATGCATCGTTATTATTGTTGGAGCTAGTCGATGACAAGATGGAATCGTGTTTGACCTGTATATGTTTGTTGAGCAGACGAGATGGATAGTCATTTTTACTTAATACCTGCTGAATCAAGGACATATTTTTGTTATGAAATTCTATACTCGAGAGTCGAATCGCTCTATCAACCAAGCAATGAATCGTTCCAATTTTGTAAGATCTGGGATGGTGAGAATGGTAATTTAAGTACCTTTTCGACCAGGTAGCCTTATGAAACCAATCTGTTTTGATGAGCTGGTTATCATTAATGATCAAGACATCTAAAAAGCTAATTCGATGATCAAACTCTATTTCAGAGGTGAATTGTAATCTCGGATGGAATTGGTTGAAGACAGATAGCATTTCTGCAACTTTATCCGAAGGGACAGCTGTGATTATGTCATTCACATATCTGAAATAGAAAGAAGGCTTGAAGTCCAGTTTGTTGAGACAATATTGTTCAAGATCATCCGAAACCAAATCCGACAAAATTGGAGAGAGCGGCGAGCCCATCGGTAAACCATAAGTTTGAGTATATATGTTATGATTGAATTTGAATATGGCAGCCTTAAAACAGATGTGTAATGCTTTTATGAGTTCATTAAGTGGGACTGGAATTTTGTCAACCAACTGATGCCAACGCTGTTTCACCGCGTTGATTGCAAGATCATGTGGAACATTGGTAAACAATGACACAACATCCAGCGAAACTAATACATGATCAGGTGGGAGACGAAAGTTCCTGACAGAATTAACCAGAGAAAAACTATCTCTTACACGTGACAAGGGAGGGACGATGTTGTTACCAATCCATCGACTGAGAAAGCGAGCTGGATTGATAGTCGGACTATCAGTGAACGAAACTATAATTCTTACCGGTGTATCCGGTTTATGAATTTTAGGTAGCCCGTAGGCTCTAGGTGGTAAACAATCAGTTTTTGCGATTCGACGTCTAAGTTGATCCGAGATGAGTTTACTTTTGGACCAATCCATTGTTAGTTTTTTAAATTCCTGTTGCAGGGTACAGGTAAGATCATATCTGACCACTTTGTAGGAGTCGTTGTTAGAGAGTTGTTGCAACATTTTTTCCTTATACATTTGTTTGTTCATGACAACAGTCGTGTTTCCCTTGCCTGCCTTCAAGAAAAGTGAATCTTGGTTATTGTTTCGAAAGATCTTAGTTTCCTTAATTTTATGAAGGATATTCTTTTCAACGTGAATGAGAGAAGGGGTGTTGATGAACTTTTTTAAGGCGTTTGTAAAATCTTGGCGAGCCATATTACGGCGGTCAGAAGGAATAAAAGAAATCTTTGATTCAAAATCAGAGATAAGTTTGTTGGTTGGGATGCGGTGGGGCTTAAAAGGAATGCCATATTTGGGTCCCATTTTTAGAATGTCAGCAACATTGACAGGAATTTCCGTATTGCTAAGGTTCACAATCCAATTTTCAAAGGTCGAGTCAATTGGATTACAAGTGGGACGTTTTTTGTTATTAATAAGATTAGCTAACTTATTGATGTTAGACGCCTTGTGAGCATTTAAGGCCGGTTCCAATTTCAGGTGTTGTGTGTCGAAAAATTTTTTTGACACTTCAACAGGTAATTCTATTAAAATATCGTTCTCGAGCGCCAGCAAAATATTTTGATATTTAATGATGGCCACATGTGCGTCACTAATCTCGAGATTAAGTAACGACCTTTGAAATTTGTGTACATTATGTTGGTGAGCAGTTCGCGACTTAGACAATTTGAAACTAATACCGTTCGAGATAAGCTTAGGGAAATTTCTTGCAGTTTAAAAGAAAGATGCGGTGGTTTTTTAGCTTCAACAGAGACTCGGATATGGTGGCCCAACGTCGGAGTTTCCCCGCCAAAGTCTTCCCATATGCAAGAGAGATGTCATGAAAAAACCCCGTGGTTCCCACATTTTATTCCGTTAGTATATCTTATTTACTATAGGATGCAGCTGAGCTTGTGTCGGTCTTGACACTGATTTACAAGTTTGACACAAAATACAATTTTCAACGAATCTCTTAACTCGCTTTGACATTGGAGGAAACCAATACAGCTCGTACAACTTATCTAAAGTCTTTTCCCAGCCCAAATGGCAGATATTCTTATGTACGTGACGATCAGTGACCACACCATCAGTCTCGGCACTACAGGTAACGTTATCTGTTTCGATTTTCTAGTTATCGTCCGCATCAAAATTTTGTCTTTAATTGAATATGATTTTGCTCTCTCTGATCCTTCTATTACCTCACGGTGTGAAGTTTTTATTTCGTCATCTTTCTGCTGAGCTACTATCAACCAGTCATCAGCTAATTCAATTATTTTATTCAAATCTTTCTTAACTATTTTGGGTACACTTTTTTTTGTAACTCGATTTCTTGACAAAAAGTCCGCATGCTTCATTCGTTCACCCGCACGATATTCTATTCCAAATTCAAATGACTGCAAATATGCCCACGAGCGATAAACTCGTGGAGTAAGATCTTTTTTAAGGCTTGCGGCTTTAAGCGAATTACAGTCAGTCACGACTAAAAATTTACGTCCTACTAAATATCGTCTGAAATGTTTTCTTGCGTTCACAACTGCAAGAGTCTCAAGTTCGTAAGAATGGTAACGAGTTTCAGCGTCTATGGTACGTTTGCTATAATAAGCGACGGGATGTTTTTTTTTCAACACATTGTAACAATACGGCACCATACCCGAGAGTACTAGCATCGGTACGTAGTTCGATGGGAAGATTAGAATCGAAAATTCTCAGTAACGGTTCTGATGTTAAATAACTGACAAGCTTGGCCCTGGCGTCAGTGTGTTCGTCTGTCCATGTAATCGTTTTGGTACTACCTGCAGTAAGTTTGTATAAAGGAGCAGCCACTTGTGAAAATCTCGGTATAAATCTACGAGAATAACCCTAACAATTGCCTTACCTGGGTCCGTGTCCGAGGAATAGGTGATTGCACCAGAGCTTCGATTTTTCGAAGGTTGGGCCTCAACTCTCCATGTGACACAGTGTACCCCAGATAATCAATTTTTGTTTTCAAAAATTGACATTTTTTCAAATTGAATGAAAATCCTTTCTCCGCAAGTTTTGCCATCACGACTGCCAACCTATCCAAAGCTTCCTGTGCAGTTCTACCGGGTATAAGAACATCCTCCAAATAAACAATCGCAAAAGAATATCTCAATTTACCCAAAGCGTTATTGATTGCTCTCTGATATACGGCAGGTGCATTCATTAGCCCGAATGGCATTGTTAAATATTCAAACTGTCCGTCCGGTGTAATAAAAGCAAGCTTTTCTATTAAATTTTCTTTTCCAGGTATCTGATGAAAGCCTGCCGTCATATCTAATGACGAGCAATAGTACGCACCGCACAATCGATCTAATTGATCTTGAATCAACGGTAGCGGATAACGATCTGCTACTGTGTTGGCGTTTAACTCCCGAAAATCCACACACAATCTATCTGATCCATCCTTTTTCTTAACTGAGATAATTGGACTAGAAAGCGGACTCCTGCTTTCTCGAGCGATTCCTGCCTCGAGCGTTGTATTTACCATATGTCTAACACTCTCACGCTATAAAATTCCGAGCTTATAAGGTCTTCGCTGTACAGTTTTATTTTCATCTTTCAGTCTGATCTCAAAGCTGCTAGATGTTACACGAATCTTAGGAGTATCAACACTCATATGTTCCGCGTGCAGTCTTAACAATTTTATAAGTGATTCTCTCTTCTCATCCACATCGCAATCTACAGCGTCAAAATTAGTTGTTGCAACACACGCACCAACAAATTTGTGTAATTTTCGATACTCAATTATGTGTTACGTCCGTGAGTAGAATTACTCCTGAGCGGTAAGAGTCAACTGGTTGGCTTTGCTTTTAAGTTCCAGGACAACCGGAAATCAGGATGAGGATTGAATAACGTAGGGTTTGTTTGGGATATTACTTATGTATTTATTTCGAGGAAGCTCAGATGGCGGTAAAAACGAAGTGTGCCGTATAAAGCTGTGTAAGAAGTCTAGATGTGACGTTGTTGAGAGTTAGAATAGGAGTGTGCCTCGAGACGTGAAACGCACGGGTGCAGAAAAGGTGTGACAATGCTGAGAGTAGGGAATGGAATTTGATGAGTAAGCGCGATAGTGAATATTGTGAGACTACGTAGAGATAAGAGGACAGAACAGAGACAATGAGATTAATGTAAGAACTGTGGGAGAGTTAGCGAGTAGGAAAAATAGAGAGAAGTGGTATGCTGGACGCAACACCCCCCCCCACCCCCCGTCAGAGGGAGCATAGCGGTAGATATGGTTCCGAATATGGGAAGCAAGAAGGTGGAAATGTCATATACAGTAGTGAAACATGATTTCAAAGTATGTGCTTAAAATTAGTTCTACAATTTTTCCTATTATAGGTAGTGTATGGTATTTATAATTTGAATATAATATGTTGTCCGTATATGTGAAAATGATAATTGATGTGTGTTTACAAGTATGTAGTCGCAGTATGAATGTAGATTGAATATTGATTGATGCGTTTAGCAACATTAGTAGGATATTTGAGGATAAGTGTTTGTAATAGTAAGTTTATGTTTGAGATAGTATGGTTTATATTCTGGATTATGTATGAGCGTAAGGCATATAGTTATAATACTATGGTTACATAATGTTGTTTAAGGGGAGATATACACCTAGAAGCCGTAAAAAAAGATTCTATTTTGAAAATGTTTCAAAGAAAAGTAATCATTTATTTTAGATCAGAGTTTTCATCATCTATAAGTACATACATTCAAATATATGTCAAATTTTTTTTATGCACAAATATCAAAAAGATACAAGGATATCGTAGGATTCTTGGAGGTCCTTGAAAAAATCGGCGCACACGGTACCCACTGGCGTATCTTCAAAAATCATCTGAAAAAAAAAAAAGATTATTAAATAAGATACTATAATCTAGTACTTGTCATAGCCGATTTCATTATTATTGGTTTTTAACAAAATGGCGGCCATTTGAATATAGGTAACGATTTTCGGGCCTTAAACGTGTAATTACTTTGGCTATAAAATGAAGAGTAAGTAACGAAAAAAAAAAAATCCTATGACAAATACTAGGTAATATTATATAGAATGACCACAAAAAATTTCAAAGCAATCGGTACATTGGTTTTTGAGAAATTTTGGGTACCGCTTTGAAAAACGTAGTTTTGAAAAAAACACGTTTGGAATTTTAGGAATTAAAAAATCATGAAATTTTAAACTTACATGGAATCATCAATACCAGGCCCATAGTATTACTTCTACAGTCGACGGAATTCCCATTGCATCTAAAGCTTGTTGCCGACGACGAATTCGACCTTCTTAGGGGGGGAGCACTGTACAATTCTATCACAAAAGAAATCTAACGTTTCCAGTTCTCGGTTATAACTGTCTTATTTTTCGAAGAATTAATTTGCGATTGTCACCAAATATTTTAAGGACCTTAAACTTTCAGAAAATGTAAAAAAAAAAAAATCGATTTTTTCAATTTTCTAGGTGTATATCTTCCCTTAAAGCTAGGCGCCTAGGGTTAATGCGCATGGAAGCGGGTTAGTACACTTAAGACTAAAGAACAATGATTTCTTCGATTCGCTGGGTACTAAGTAATACCAATTTTTTTTTTTTTTTTTTTTTTTTTCATATCGAGATACAGAGTTTCACCTATTCGTACAATGATATCGGTCATAAGTGTAGATATATTTTGGGCTAATTGTAAACTAAGGGTATAAGATCGTCAATACAATCATATTAGTGCAGTAGTGTACACAAGCATTTATTTTACTTATGTCTGTTTGACAGCGCAACAGCAGATCTTGGTAGCAATATAGTAGTTGCCTATTTGTAATGAGGTTTTCGTGAGGTTTTAAGTACTGGTGGGTTCAAAGGAAGCGGAGGTGGTGTGTGAAGAACTGCATGATGGGTTTCTACTTCGTTGGGAATGGGTAGGACAGAAGAAATAGGTGGGTGGATAATATTTAGCTTGATTGGATTGTCATACCCTGTTTGTATGGCTCTAAATGTCTGGTTCGTTTTTTTTTTTTTTTTGCAATGAGTTCACAGAGTAATGACTTTGCCGAGGCATGAGTGACGGTAGAATAAGTATAGGGTTGCGAGAGATAGCAAACCAACACCGCTGTAAGTAAGAGTGTCCTTGATGTGAAACATATAGCGCTGTGTGCGGTGGTGTGTGCTGATATCAGTAGCTTGTTTTACGATATCCTGCAGCGATAGTCCGGTATTGGCCAAGGCATGTACATTTATGTGCGAGGTTTTGTAGAGTGGGGGGATTGCAATTAAGGATAAATTTGTGGTCTCATTTAAATTGAGGTTTTTGTATATCTGGTCCAGATCGAGGGTAAAGTTCGGGATGTATGAGTGGGTTTCCGATGAGGTCGAATACCTAGTTGTGGAGAGTGTTACCCCACCTGTGTGACCGGTGCACTTGTTATTTAGCCGTAATATTCCGGCTCCTGAAATGGTGATTCGAGAGGTGTGGTCGTTCGGACATAATATATGTACGGTTTCTGGTTTTGCTGAAGAAAATATCCAAGCACTGGCGACGGAAAGTTCGGTCCAATATGTGCCCACGAAAGATGTTAGTCTAACGTCGCAATTTTTGTTACTGATTGTGAGGAGTGGAGAAACAAGTCAACTTCGCATAGCTTGTGGATTCCGCTGTGGAATAGTGGTTGACTTTGTTTGCAAATGTATCTGTTTTGCGTTAAGATACATTTGTTGATTTTCGGTTCGGATAGCTGGAAGTATGACGCTCTATTTAGTGTTATTGCTATGTAGTCGCTGCCAGGTTGAATGTAAGCGAATTTGTTCTTTGCAGAGTCGTATGTCTGTCTAACGGGGACGGGAAGCAGTCGGTACAGGTCAAAAGCCTCGGAGTTGAGCAACGGAATAGATATCACATAAAGCAGTCTGAGTTCGTAATACGCTATGTCGATTTTAGAGATTCGAATCAGTTCTTCAGCGTAATTTGGATCCATTGGAATAGAAAACTCTATTTGTGGTCTGAGTGACTCGATATGTTTAAGACTGGAAATAATTTGTTCTGGTGATAGAATTTTAGGGTGGACGATACATTTTTGAGCGAAGAGGATAGCGTTTACTAAGCTCGACAGGTCAAGTTCGTATTCGTTCAAGTGTCGGTCCAGGTCAATTAGTCGGTTAAGTAAAGTCGTTCTGAAGGTATTGTTGGCGATTAAGGCTCTTGAAATAGCTGCATCAGTCGAGAGGGCCGTGAGTAATTTATGTTGTTCGCGGTCGTGGCTGATCATGCTGTTGATTTCTTTCCCGTAGACGCCCAACGTTGACTGTACGATATTTGTCTGTTTGTTAAGCAGGGATGCTAAGTGTCGACTGTCGTTGTACAAGTTGTCAATTTGTTGGTTAAAATATTCTCCGTCTTTCACGTCTAGGGTGCCGAATAAGGATTTTGATACGCTACCAATAAAATTAATCGCGCCTCGTGTTCCGCGATGGTGGGCTAATTTAGCAAGTTCGGAGTGAGTGGATTCGCCTGTGCGATGGCCAACTGAATATTCTATTCGGTTTTGGTTTCATGGTTTTTATTCTATCAGCCAACATTTGAATATGGTCGCCGGTGTAACAGTAGTTTTTGGCCACAGAGCATTAACCTTCTATTATGGTTAAGAATTCTAATGCTTGGTCAAGTCGGTCGAGTAAATATTGGAGGTCTATGTAGTTCAGCAAAGTCCATTCTTTGTTATATGTACGTAGGTCTTGCAATTGTTCGAAGAAGATTCCCGGGTTCTGATTCAGTTGCTTAATCGCGACGTTAGTCGAATCGTCTGTCTTGCTGTCGAGAGCACTGCATCTGCAACGATATGCAAGAGTATGAGACGTAATTTAACGCGATTGCAGGCAATTTGGTAGCATGTAATTGTCGGTTGTACTGTAGTTGCTATTGAAGGGGTTAATGTGGGATTTTACTATGTATGTGCGATTTTCAGTTTATTGAGATGAACTATTTTAGTTTTGTTTAGCGTGAGGTATATTTCGGCGTTAACGTCATCTATTATTCGTTTGATTACATACGGGCCTTTATAATGATCTTGGAATTTCGACCTTGTTTCGTTCAATAGGTAGACAGTTTGTCCTACTTCAAATCGTTGTGGGTTAATCGTTCTGTCGTAGTGTTCTTTACTTTTCTGTTTAGCTTGTTTCAGGTTCAACGCGGCGCGTTTACGGATGTCTGTGAGATTCGCTATTGGATCGAGGAGGAATGTATCGTATGTGTGCGTGGATGTGTTGCTTAGTATCGCATCTGTCGGTAGTTTAGCTTCCGAGCCGAAGATCAGCTGGTGAGGTGAATAATGTGTACTCTCGTGTTTTGCTGTATTATAGCAGAAAATGGCGAAACGTATGAATTCATCCCAATCTTTACCTTCGTTGCTATAATGTTTGATGTATTCGGTAATTACCAGGTGACTTCTTTCTAATGAGCCGTTTGATTGCGGTCTATAGGTGGTTGTTCGTAGTGGTTTAATTTTGAAGAGCCTGCATATTTTTTTGAAAGCGGTACTCATGAAGTTTCGTCCCTGGTCAGTGAGTATAGTTCGTGGAGATCCATAGCGCGTGATGTATTCTTTAGCGAATACTGTCCCTATCGTCTTTGCCGTAGCATCGGGAATTGAAATGGCGTCTAAGAACTTGGTCAGATTGCACTGGATCGTCAAAAGGTAGCGGTTATTCGATTTCGTAACAGAGAGTGGACCAATTAAATCTAGAGCTACTTTGTCAAAGGCCTCTGCGGGCGTGTCAGTGATTGCCATGGGTAATTTTGTTTTGATCCTGACTAGTTTTTTTCTCTGGTAACTGCCGCAAGATCTGATGATATTTTGAATTTGCTTTTTCATATTTGGCCAAAAATATTTTTCTCTTATTTTATTGAGAATTTTTGTAACGCCTTGGTGTCCTCCGATCAGTGACTTGTGGTACTCTTTGATCATGTCTTCGCGTAATCGTTCGTCTGGTATAATTGTAGTATTTCTGCAAAGTGTTACTCGAATGTCCGAATCCGCAAAAATGTGATAAATGAGTTTTTTAAAGATAGATCGTGAAATATCATCAACTCCTGGTCCTGACATGGGGAATGATATGGACCGAATGTCTAGTCCGGACAAGATAATCCTCAAGTTAACTAACGTGAAGAAAATGTCGTCAAGTCTGCCCGGGTCTGATTGACGTGGTTTCACTACGAGGGTGAATGTGTATTTGTTGTTTTTCACCCGAGTTTTAATCACGTCGGATATTTCTGGATTCTGGTTTTGAAAGGATTCCATGCTGATTAGATTTCCGTCTATCAACTGTTTTTCTAGTCCTTCTGTCCAACCACAATTAGATGATACGAAATGAGCGTAATTGTCGCACAACATGAGAAGTCCGTCACTAGTTTCGGTTACGTTGGGTGTTGGTAATATGTCATTTTGATTTTGTATGAAGTAATCTAAGCAACAAAAGTTGTCATTGTCAATATGGGGGCGGTCCGGTTTTCGCTCTTCGGGATTGTCGCGACGTTGTGAGCCTAAAGGTGGTAGCGTTGCCGTCGGTACAACGGAGGCATCGCTATCCGTATCTTCAACAGCTGACTCCGGATCATGTGTCACGGAGTCACTCTCCGACATATCAGTTGGGTAGCGCGAGGGAGTAGAAACCGGAGCATGTCTTGGAGCTGACCTAGTGCCGGTCCGACGCATTGGCCGACGAGTTAAAGGGGGAGCAGGAATTCTGGGTGTTGATGCGTCTGCTTCAGATTCAGAAGATGTCGAGTCATAAGTCGGGTTTTGATAATTACAAATGGTGATCGTTATGTCGGAGTCATTAAATATGTAACGGATCATCCGATTAACAAGGTTCCAGTCTAACTTATCTAAGCCGGAGCCTAGTCTTGGAATCGAGAGCGATTTGACTTCGTCTTGTTCTGAGCAATTCTTTAGATTTACTAGGGCATTGAACAGTGTCTCTTCAGTTGGTTTCTGGTAGTGGTTTTTTTTTGTTACTAGATTGTAAATGAAGCGGTTACCATGTGACAGTGTCAATACGTTCGTTACTTCAGGGTCTAGTTGTTGTAGTTGATCTCGGGTGATTATTTTCCTATTCATTAGTTGTCCCGCGACTCCTCGTGATGTCTTGCAGTCTGCCGAGATGCAGTGGGCTAGGTTATCTTGTCTGTCGCGGAGATTGGCGCGTATCTCTTGAATAAATTTACTATGCGTTATTGGTAGGTGGTCTGTTACGAATTCCGTGAATCGAGGGGCGTAATTTCGTCCTTCACTGGTAGTGGCTTCGGGTGTCGGCTTATTCAGTGTGTCGAACTGTTCTTCACATATTTTAACACTACGACCCTGGGGCTTACCGGAGTTTTGGTGTGATTCAGATGAGGTGAGTGGTTGAACTCGTTCCGTAGTTTGCTTGATCGTTTTATCGACTACGATCGGTGCCTCCGTTGCGCTGCTATTGTCAGTCATACTGGCACTTGAGTCAGAGGTAACAGTAGAAGTCGAAGTGTCTATAACAAGCATGAGCTTTGTTTCGTCTTCGTGGGGAAGGGCTCGTGGATTCATGTGCAGATCCATGCGCTCGTATTGGGTGCTGGTCTACATGTTTCATTCGCTTGTGAGCGCCGGTAGATGAAGATAGCGTATCCGGTTCGCGAGCACGTGTTGGGTGTTGGTGAGCTATTTTGGTGCGTGTGTGAGCGCTGGTAGACGAAGATAGCGTATCTGGTTCGCGAGCACGCGTTGGGTGTTGGTGAGCTACTTTGGCGCGCTTGTGGGCGTCAGTAGATGAGCATTCTGTATCGGGTCGTGGCCGTTTTGAGGTAATAGGTAGAATTCGGAAAGGGTCGACAGGTGGATTCCTGGAAAGCGCGTCTGCGTTAGAGTTCGCTATTCCTTTTTTATGTTTTGTGACGTACGAATATTCTTCCAACTTCAGTCTGCAGTGCATTAAACGAGAAGTCGGGTCCCGCACGTTTTTGATCCACTTTAGTGGTTCGTTGTCTGTGACCAGAGTAAAGGTTCTACCGTAAAGATAAGGACGAAAATGTTTGACGGCATAAACGACTGCTAAGAATTCTTTTTCGGACACCGAGTGATGGATTTCGGCCTTTTGTAACACCCTCGATGCATACGTGATTGGTAAATCCTCGCCATCTTTGTCTTGACTAAGGATTGCTCCTATTGCATACTTTGAAGCGTCGGTTGTTAGGACGATGGGTTTTTCGAAGTCTGGATACTGCAGTATCTGTTCTTGACCCAGACTATCGCGTAGTGTTTCGAACGCAAATTGATGTTCTGCTGTCCATAGGAAAGGGCTATTCTTCTTTAGCAAATTATTAATAGGTCTAGCAATTTTTGAAAGGTTAGGAATGAATCTTCGGTAGTAGCCTATGAAGCCTAAAAATTGTTTGATCTGTTTAGGATTCTTGGGAACTGGGTAGTTTTTTATTGCCGATATCTTCTCCGGATTAGGTTTCAATCCATTCTGAGTGGTGACGTGACCTAGGTATGCTACTTCTTTACGCAGAAATTCACATTTATCTGGCTGCAGGGTTAGTCCCGCATCAGACAATCTCTTCATGAGTTTCCGAAATTTGGTTTCGTGCTCCTCCAAGGATCGGGAGTAAATGACTATAACATCCAAATAGACAAACATATCTGTACCCTGTAATCCCGATAGAACCTGAACTGTTAGACGTTGAAAGGTAGATCGGGCATTTTTGAGGCCAAACGGCATTCTAGTATATTCGAAATGGCCGTGAGGAGTCAAAAAAGTGGTCTTTGCGCTGTGATCGAGATGCATTGGAATTTGGTGGAACCCGGAAGCCAGGTCGAACGTTGAGAAATATTTTGCGGAGCCTAGCTGATCTAGGATATCGACGATATTTGGTAGCGGATAAGCGTCGCCAATGGTTTTTTCGTTTAGTTTCCGGAAGTCAATGACCATTCGCCACTTCTTTTCGCCGCTAGCATCTGATTTCTTGGGGATAATCCAGACCGGAGAATTGTAAGGAGATGAAGAATGTGTGATAATGTTCTGATCATGGAGTTTGGTCACTTGTTTTTGTATTTCGTCTTTGTGTACTCTTGGGTGTCTGTATTGTTTGGTATGAATTGGTGCGTCATTGGTAGTAGGGATCGTGTGGCTGACTAAGTTTGTATGTCCCAGGGTGTCACCCGGGAGGAAAAATAAATGGTTGAATTCGATAGCAAGATTAACTATTAATTGTTTTCGTCGTTCAAATGCTCCAATCGTAAGTTTTCTTTCAAAATCTCAAGGCATCTCGAATCGTAATTCGGGGATGTGGGAAGAACGCGATTCTCGATCCTTTTTTTTTTTCGTGTAAGACCTGTGCTAGTAAGACCTGTCCGCTGCTTGCAGTACTTGTATGCGTTGGGTGTGTTTTTGCACTGAGCGTGGCGGTGCTCGCGAGTTCATCGACTTCTTCTAGTGTTACGACTGGTCTTCTTATTTCCACAGCTGATTCGTTGGAATTTATTGCATAAACGTAAGCAAACCCTTGTTGGTTGGTGACCAGGGCCTGTCCCAGGAATATGTTAGCGCTTACTTCCAACTGTTCTATGAATCCCGTTTTTACCGAGGGATTCGAAATTTTCAGTGCAATCACCTGAGCCGTTCGTGGTGGTATCAATATGTAGTCTTCGTTTAGGAGTTTGAATGGTTTGCTAGTATTATTCGGTATAATTTTTTTGTATCGAAAGATATCGTTGCATTTTCGTTCCGTAAAAATATCGATCCAAAGATTCCGTCTTCTTGTATCGGGAAAAGATCGTCGACTACATGGAATATATGAAGGTTGTCACCAATTCGAATGCTAGTTGTTCCTACTACTTTTATTGGTTCATGGATAGCACTAGTAACGTGGATCTGACCTTCGAGTAATTTACACGGAACATGCGGATGTATTGCTCCGAGTTTATTTATGTTTACATCAGCACCGGTGTCAACTATAAATGTGCTGGGTTGTCCTGTGAGTTCACCGGTGGTTATTCGAACCATCGGTGTTTGTGTGACAGATGTTATGAGGATACGCGGTGGTGTTTTTGTGTTGGTTCTATGCCTGTTAAAGGGAATAACGCCGGTTTCGCGAGAGATAAGGTAGTTGTTTTCGAAACAGATAGTCGCCTTTTCCGAACGTAAAAACTCTGCACTCAGTATACCGTCTTCGATGATAGGGAAGGAGTTATCGACAAGATGGAATTCGTGGCGTGTATCAGCTGACTCGATGTAGAGACTTCCTATTGTTCTGATGGATTATTCCGTTATCCCTGAAATCTGCCTAATGTCCGTCTTTGTGACGTGGACTCTTGGGTCGATTTTGTCGATTTTTAACTAATTAATATTAGCGCCAGTATCTATTATCAGTGTCACGTACCCATTCAAAGACTGTGGGCATTGTGTTCGAATCTGTGGAGGGCCAGATTCTATTTGTACGGAGCTGACGTTTGGTTTGGACGCTGCTCCGGTTTAAGGGAGGTCGATGCGTCCGCGCGGCCGTCCCTGAACTCGTTTGAATGGCTCGCGTTGCCTGAATATTCGCGATGTTGCTTTGCTTCGTATGAAACTTCCGGGTGGACGCCTGCATCGAAATTCTCTTTCGAGTAGTCTTGTGTGACGTAATTAACCCTGAAGTTCGATCGTGAAGGATTTGGTGTGTTATACTGTTGCGAGCGTTGACTGTCATTTCGCATGTGGTCTAAAGGTTGGTTTGTCGGGTCTCTTGCTCGATATTGGGTATTGGGATTGTTCTGTTGTTGACGATTAGTGTTATTTTGGAAAACACTTGAATCTTGGTGGATTTTTGGATTCTGGGGATATTGGGACCGATTTGAGCGGCACTCATCGTTTGAGTGGCCTTTGCGACCACACTGCGTGCAAGTTGTGTCGTTGCGCTGCCTCGTTCTGCACTCTTCTATACTATGACCTGCCTTCTCGCAGTATCTACACACCACTAATACGAAAGGTTGTTCAGGACAATATTTATCGATGTAATCGGTTAATTGACGTATACTGCATTTTATATGGTTTTGTATTCCGTAGTTAGTATCACGATATGAGGCTAGTTTAAGTCTATCTGATAATAGTTTTTCAGTCTTGGTGGCCGTGTCTATAGCCATTTGTAGGGTTTGTGGATTCTCATGAGCTACTCTTATTTCTAATTCGTCTAGTAACCCTCTGATAAATCTTAGTCTTGCGGTTTCTTTGATATTTTTCTTCAGCACTTGAGCATCACTGATAGATTCTGAGGCATCTATTGATTCGCACGCTTGTCTTAACAGATGTTTCATTCTAGCACCGTAATCTAGAACGCTCTCGTTTCGCCTCTGTGCCGATTGTGCGAGGTCTAGCTGGATATCTGGGAGGTGTTGTTTAGACGCGTAGGCCTGTTTCAGGCAGTCTAGCAAATCTCGAAGAGAATCCGGATTATCTGACTCTATATATTTACTCGCGTCGCCTTCGATTTTCGTACGAACGAGTGTGGAGAATAAATGCAGTTCTCTGGCTCAGACAGCTTGTTTTGCGCATTCTACTTTAGTTATGAATTCGGATACGGGCATATTAGTGCCATTGAATGTGGGAATCAGAGCTAATGCATCTTTCAGAGGCAGGTGCGGCAAAGTGCTTTCGGTAGTCATGTTGTAAATTTGAATCTAGGATTTGTTGACTTACAAAGCGAAGATGAAGAGGACGAACGGAATAAAATGTTGCATTCTTCCGTGAGGATGTTGGTCCAGCGATTTCGTGTCTGTAGCCGGTGATGACGTCGGTGTGCGTTGTGTCGTACTAGAAGTCGTGAAGAATGAAGATGTCGTCGTAGTGGCAGCAGCAGATAGTCTTTCAGCAATATCGATTTGGAGATACGGATTTGTCTGTGACGTTCGAGTGAATCAGAGATCGTTGATTGCGTTAACGTCGAATATGGCTTTCAGAGTGTCTTCAACACTATCACACAGTGGTATTACTTTTGTATTAACATCACTGAGCTTGCACACTTCGGAACCGGTCTATCAGATGGCACTTCATGTGAAGCACACACGTAAAATTGTATCACTAGATTTCCGGAAAGCGAAGGCCACCGCTGATACCAATGTTACGTCCGTGAGTGGAATTACTCCTGAGCGGTAAAAGTAAACTGGTTGGCTTTGCTTTTAAGTTCCAGGACAACCGGAAATCAGGATGAGGATTGAATAACGTAGGGTTTGTTTGAGATATTACTTACATATTTATTTCGAGGAAGCTCAGATGGCGGTAAAAACGAAGTGTGCTGTATGAAGCTGTGTAAGAAGTCTAGATGTGACGTTGTTGAGAGTTAGAATAGGAGTGTGCCTCGAGACGTGAAACGTACGGGTGCAGAAAAGGTGTGACAATGCTGGGAGTAGGGAATGGAATTTGATGAGTAAGCGCGATAGTGAATAGCGTGAGACTACGTAGAGATACAAGGACAGGACAAAGACAATGAGATTAATGTAAGAACTGTGGGAAAGTTCGCGAGTAGGAAAAATAGAGAGAAGTGGTATGCTGGACGTAACATATGGTTCCATCTAATGTGACTGAGATACCATTAGCGAACAATTCTCTACCCAGAATTATTTTTGTGGACAAACTTTCGTCCGGTACTATATATAAATCAATTTCAACATTGATGCTATTCAACTCTGCACACACTGAGATCATCTCACGGCAATTCACATACCCATTTTCTAACCCCTTCGAACGCATACAAACGACTTGTCTTTTACCAGGCAACCTCTCTCCCAAACTCTCTGTTACAAGAAAACAGTCCGAACCAGAGTCACAGATGAACGTCAACACCTCACCGTCAGCAAGCTTCACAGTATTCTCAGTGGAGGTAGAATTACAAAGCCTCACTACCTTCCCGTTTTTCTCAGGGCAACTCGGGGCAATGTGTCCCTCCTTCCAACAGTTGTAGCAGGTTATCGGCTTCTTCGAACCCAAACCTCTACTGTCCAGTTTCTTGATGACCCCTGAGTAACTGCCACGCTGTGTCTGCAGAGCTGATCGACATTCGGCCTTCCGATGTCCTTTTCTTCCACGATTGTAGCACTCGATGTCAAAACGGTGCGACTTACGATCTCGCGGCGCCAAAGTCTTAGGACGTGGACCAGGGGCTCTGGAGCATGCACGCGGTTGATGGAAGTCGGTCGTTCGTCCATCAAGGTACGCCATCGCTTCTTGTAGACTTTTAGGTGATTCTCGCACAAAGATGTTGCGAACGAATCTATTTTGCGCCGAATAGGATAATCCCGTAAGTTGACCTGCAGTCTGGTCCACCGTTTTTCTCTCGTTGAGTCACGCTTTTAATTTTCTCCCTCTCTTCATAAAATTTTCGAGTGTAAGCTCTACGTCTTCCATCCAAATCGTGTGCAGCTCCGACTCAACGTTCTTATTTCTTGCATACGCACTTCAGAACTCAGAACGTATTTCTACCCAGCCTTTTCCTAAGGGATCCATATCTGTGAACCACTGTGCCGCTTCGTCCTCAAATGCTTTCGCCAAGTGCTGTACGTTTTCATATTCATCAGGATTATAACGGCGAATCCACACGTCAACCATTTTCACCCAACCAGTCGCGTCAGTCGTTTGCGGATCAAATTTGATGAGATCCATCGGAACACGTTCTCGTCTGGAAAGAAGTGCTAGCAGTCGCAAATTTTCCTCCTTCAATCTTGCCTGACGTGTACTGTGCCTACGTCTTCCGTGCTTCCTTCTTCGCAAATCATCAGAATGTTCAGATTCCGATGTCGTTGGGGATTTCTTTTTCCTTTTCGAGAAGTTTCTACTCTGCCTGTGTCACTCTTTGCACTTCTCCTCACACTTTCTTCTACATCTGCTGCCACACTGAAATCTTCCTCGTTTCGTTCCATCTCTATCTCGAAAATTGACTCAGTTTTTTACTTATACACGCTTGAACGTTCTTTATCCCACTTCAGATATCAGATATACAAAGATAAATGAAGATTGTTACACAGTTTATTTAATTGAAAACCGCAGAGACACGGAAAAACACAACTTTCTTCAAATCGTATTTACAATCATTCTAAAAGAAGTAACTGGGTTAAACAAGAACAAAAAAAATCCAACCAAAACAAGTTCCATCAACGTCATACAACCGGTGATCAAAATGTAACAATGACACAATATGGTGATGCGACAGGGTCAAAGAGGCCGATAACCTGCTACAACTGTAAAGAAGGGGGATACATTGCCACGTGTTGCCTTGAGAAAAACGAGAAGGTGGTGAGGCTTTGTAATTCTACCTCCACTGAGAATACTGTGAAGCTTGCTGACGGTGAGGTGTTGACGTTCATCTGTGACTCTGGTTCGGACTGTTTTCTTGTAAAAGAGAGTTTGGCAGAGAGGTTGCCTGGTAGAAGACAAGTCGTTTGTATGCGTTCAAAGGGGTTAAAAAGTGGGTATGTGGATTGCCGTGAGATGATCTCAGTGTGTGCAGAGTTGAATAACATCAATGTTAAAATTGATTTATATGTAGTACCGGACGAAAGTTTGTCCACAAAAATGATTCTGGGTAAAGAATCGTTCGCTAATGGTATCTCAGTCACATTGGATGGAACCATAGTTAAGTTTGCAAAATTACAAAAATTTGTTGGTGCGTGTGTTGCAACAACTAATTTTGACGCTGTAGATTGCGATGTGGATGAGAAGAGAGAATCACTTATAAAATTGTTAAGACTGCACGCGGAACATATGAGTGTTGATACTCCTAAGATTCGTGTAACATCTAGCAGCTTTGAGATCAGACTGAAAGATGAAAATAAAACTGTACAGCGAAGACCTTATAAGCTCGGAATTTTATAGCGTGAGAGTGTTAGACATATGGTAAATACAACGCTCGAGGCAGGAATCGCTCGAGAAAGCAGGAGTCCGCTTTCTAGTCCAATTATCTCAGTTAAGAAAAAGGATGGATCAGATAGATTGTGTGTGGATTTTCGGGAGTTAAACGCCAACACAGTAGCAGATCGTTATCCGCTACCGTTGATTCAAGATCAATTAGATCGATTGTGCGGTGCGTACTATTGCTCGTCATTAGATATGACGGCAGGCTTTCATCAGATACCTGGAAAAGAAAATTTAATAGAAAAGCTTGCTTTTATTACACCGGACGGACAGTTTGAATATTTAACAATGCCATTCGGGCTAATGAATGCACCTGCCGTATATCAGAGAGCAATCAATAACGCTTTGGGTAAATTGAGATATTCTTTTGCGATTGTTTATTTGGAGGATGTTCTTATACCCGGTAGAACTGCACAGGAAGCTTTGGATAGGTTGGCAGTCGTGATGGCAAAACTTGCGGAGAAAGGATTTTCATTCAATTTGAAAAAATGTCAATTTTTGAAAACAAAAATTGATTATCTGGGGTACACTGTGTCACATGGAGAGTTGAGGCCCAACCTTCGAAAAATCGAAGCTCTGGTGCAATCACCTATTCCTCGGACACGGACCCAGGTAAGGCAATTGTTAGGGTTATTCTCGTAGATTTATACCGAGATTTTCACAAGTGGCTGCTCCTTTATACAAACTTACTGCAGGTAGTACCAAAACGATTACATGGACAGACGAACACACTGACGCCAGGGCCAAGCTTGTCAGTTATTTAACATCAGAACCGTTACTGAGAATTTTCGATTCTAATCTTCCCATCGAACTACGTACCGATGCTAGTACTCTCGGGTATGGTGCCGTATTGTTACAATGTGTTGAAAAAAAAACATCCCGTCGCTTATTATAGCAAACGTACCATAGACGCTGAAACTCGTTACCATTCTTACGAACTTGAGACTCTTGCAGTTGTGAACGCAAGAAAACATTTCAGACGATATTTAGTAGGACGTAAATTTTTAGTCGTGACTGACTGTAATTCGCTTAAAGCCGCAAGCCTTAAAAAAGATCTTACTCCACGAGTTTATCGCTCGTGGGCATATTTGCAGTCATTTGAATTTGGAATAGAATATCGTGCGGGTGAACGAATGAAGCATGCGGACTTTTTGTCAAGAAATCGAGTTACAAAAAAAAGTGTACCCAAAATAGTTAAGAAAGATTTGAATAAAATAATTGAATTAGCTGATGACTGGTTGATAGTAGCTCAGCAGAAAGATGACGAAATAAAAACTTCACACCGTGAGGTAATAGAAGGATCAGAGAGAGCAAAATCATATTCAATTAAAGACAAAATTTTGATGCGGACGATAACTAGAAAATCGAAACAGATAACGTTACCTGTAGTGCCGAGACTGATGGTGTGGTCACTGATCGTCACGTACATAAGAATATCTGCCATTTGGGCTGGGAAAAGACTTTAGATAAGTTGTACGAGCTGTATTGGTTTCCTCCAATGTCAAAGCGAGTTAAGAGATTCGTTGAAAATTGTATTTTGTGTCAAACTTGTAAATCAGTGTCAAGACCGACACAAGCTCAGCTGCATCCTATAGTAAATAAGATATACTAACGGAATAAAATGTGGGAACCACGGGGTTTTTTCATGACATCTCTCTTGCATATGGGAAGACTTTGGCGGGGAAACTCCGACGTTGGGCCACCATATCCGAGTCTCTGTTGAAGCTAAAAAACCACCGCATCTTTCTTTTAAACTGCAAGAAATTTCCCTAAGCTTATCTCGAACGGTATTAGTTTCAAATTGTCTAAGTCGCGAACTGCTCACCAACATAATGTACACAAATTTCAAAGGTCGTTACTTAATCTCGAGATTAGTGACGCACATGTGGCCATCATTAAATATCAAAATATTTTGCTGGCGCTCGAGAACGATATTTTAATAGAATTACCTGTTGAAGTGTCAAAAAAATTTTTCGACACACAACACCTGAAATTGGAACCGGCCTTAAATGCTCACAAGGCGTCTAACATCAATAAGTTAGCTAATCTTATTAATAACAAAAAACGTCCCACTTGTAATCCAATTGACTCGACCTTTGAAAATTGGATTGTGAACCTTAGCAATACGGAAATTCCTGTCAATGTTGCTGACATTCTAAAAATGGGACCCAAATATGGCATTCCTTTTAAGCCCCACCGCATCCCAACCAACAAACTTATCTCTGATTTTGAATCAAAGATTTCTTTTATTCCTTCTGACCGCCGTAATATGGCTCGCCAAGATTTTACAAACGCCTTAAAAAAGTTCATCAACACCCCTTCTCTCATTCACGTTGAAAAGAATATCCTTCATAAAATTAAGGAAACTAAGATCTTTCGAAACAATAACCAAGATTCACTTTTCTTGAAGGCAGGCAAGGGAAACACGACTGTTGTCATGAACAAACAAATGTATAAGGAAAAAATGTTGCAACAACTCTCTAACAACGACTCCTACAAAGTGGTCAGATATGATCTTACCTGTACCCTGCAACAGGAATTTAAAAAACTAACAATGGATTGGTCCAAAAGTAAACTCATCTCGGATCAACTTAGACGTCGAATCGCAAAAACTGATTGTTTACCACCTAGAGCCTACGGGCTACCTAAAATTCATAAACCGGATACACCGGTAAGAATTATAGTTTCGTTCACTGATAGTCCGACTATCAATCCAGCTCGCTTTCTCAGTCGATGGATTGGTAACAACATCGTCCCTCCCTTGTCACGTGTAAGAGATAGTTTTTCTCTGGTTAATTCTGTCAGGAACTTTCGTCTCCCACCTGATCATGTATTAGTTTCGCTGGATGTTGTGTCATTGTTTACCAATGTTCCACATGATCTTGCAATCAACGCGGTGAAACAGCGTTGGCATCAGTTGGTTGACAAAATTCCAGTCCCACTTAATGAACTCATAAAAGCATTACACATCTGTTTTAAGGCTGCCATATTCAAATTCAATCATAACATATATACTCAAACTTATGGTTTACCGATGGGCTCGCCGCTCTCTCCAATTTTGTCGGATTTGGTTTCGGATGATCTTGAACAATATTGTCTCAACAAACTGGACTTCAAGCCTTCTTTCTATTTCAGATATGTGAATGACATAATCACAGCTGTCCCTTCGGATAAAGTTGCAGAAATGCTATCTGTCTTCAACCAATTCCATCCGAGATTACAATTCACCTCTGAAATAGAGTTTGATCATCGAATTAGCTTTTTAGATGTCTTGATCATTAATGATAACCAGCTCATCAAAACAGATTGGTTTCATAAGGCTACCTGGTCGAAAAGGTACTTAAATTACCATTCTCACCATCCCAGATCTTACAAAATTGGAACGATTCATTGCTTGGTTGATAGAGCGATTCGACTCTCGAGTATAGAATTTCATAACAAAAATATGTCCTTGATTCAGCAGGTATTAAGTAAAAATGACTATCCATCTCGTCTGCTCAACAAACATATACAGGTCAAACACGATTCCATCTTGTCATCGACTAGCTCCAACAATAATAACGATGCATCTACTGCACAAGCTAATCAAAAAAACTATATTTCTATCCCATATGTTGCGGGTTTGTTTGAGTCACTCAACAGAATATTCGTTAAGTATAAAATTCAATTTGTGGGTAAATGTGCACATGATCTATCCTCTATGTTTGATTCTGGTAAGGACCCCTTACCCCCGGGTATGCGTTCTTGTGTCGTTTACAAAATTCCCTGCAACCAATGCAACATGTCCTACATAGGTCAAACAAGTCGGCAACTACACACCAGGATAACCGAGCACGAACGCTATATCCATGAACATGAGGGTAATTATACTGCACTGACGAGGCATGCCATCGATTTCGACCACTCATTTAATTATTCTCAAGCCAGCATTATTGACGTTGAACCACTGTATTACAATGGGTTATTGTTAGAAATGTGCAATATTGTTGCACATCCCAATTCTGTCAACCGAAGACAAGATATTAAACATCTGAGCACTATTTATACCTCTGTGATACACCCATCGTAATTATCCATTACCGACTGAGCTTGCTCTCGATTTTACCTTCTCAATAAAATTTTGGTTTCTTTTTAACCCGTTGACTCTGCGTTTGCTGTGATAACGATCGATATCGATCTCCCCCCACTATACACTGGACGCTCTACATGTGCAAATGTGCTGTTGATTCAAACTTACAACGGCAGTCGTGTGTTTTATTTTATTAATTACCAATAAGGATGAAGGCTTGGGAGGTACGTATCGCGATCGCAGTGTGTTTTGGTTTTTGTTTTTTTGTCTTATTCTATTAACCAACACGCATTTACCACTTTAATAGTGGTCCCTTTCGTCTGGAATTGAAAGTGTCAAACAACACCAGGTAATTCCTCTCACTTATAGTGCATGAACATCCTGGCTTATTATCTAAACTATTCATGTTGTTTTGTTATAATTAAGTTTTACATTATTTTATTATTTCTGTTCGTGACAGATGGTTTGAATAAATTTGTTCTGAGGAGGGCCCCCATCAGGGCTGAAACGTAAACACAATAAAAAAGTGTTTGATGTCTGACCTTCATATCCAAGAACAATATTAGTCAACAAGTCACTGAGGTTAAGAAAAAAATCGTCTTCAGTGAATAAGATATTCCGTGGTATACGATCCACATAGATATATCCGGAAAATTATCAGGTCCTTCTGACAAGAAAGAGTATGTTTTCGTAATTATCAATGGATTCACGCAATTTGTAACGCTAAATTTGACAAGTTGTTTGGATACAGAAACAGCAATCAATCAGTTGGAGAAACACTTGTTCATTTTTGGAGTTCCGAGGCGAATCATTTGTGACCAAGGTTCAGGATTTACAAATGCACGGTTTAAGATATACTGCGATGAAAAGAATATTGTGGTTCACTTTATAGCTTCGGAACGCCTAGAGCTGACGGTCAAGTTGAAAGAGTTATGTCAATCATTAGAAATATGTTATCAGTATGCAAAGCTCAGGGGAAACAATGGCAGTCCGAGTTAGGCGAAGTACAACTTGCAATAAATTCAACTGTTCAGAAAACGTTAGAAAAAAGTCCCGCTAAAATTTTGTTTGGCACAAAAATAAATTCAATAGATATAGGACGTGTGGAGCATAGGTGCGTGAAGACTGACAATGTAGATTTAACTCAGCTCAGGTCAGAGGCTACAAGTAGCATTACAGCAAAAGCCATGAAAGACAAAGAACGGTTTGATAGAAAGAACAAATCAGTTAAACCATTTGACATTGGGGATTTCGTTATGGTTAGAAACAACGATAATATTAAGACAAAGTTAGATGCAAAATATCGCGGTTCTTTGGAAGTTGTCATGAAGCTTCCGAATGATAGGTATTTAGTTGAAAAAATAGGCTTTTCCGGATTTAGAGGTCGTAATAGCATTCAGGTGTCTCACGATAAACTGATCGCAGCTCCTGGTTATGGCGCGAGTCAGGACAGCTGTGTCGCAAAAAGGGAAGAAGGTAAGAACGAAGTTCTGAAGTGACTTGTTTGTTTTCAAGACGAAAAAATTGTTGTAGTGCACAAAGTCATGAGTGCAAACATGTTTTGCTGAGATGAACCATGAACCCTTGTGGGTTAATACAATCGGTTGTTGAAAACAAATGTAGCGATAATTTGCAGTAACATGGTTCTGGTCGAGCCGGATTCAGAAGTAGAAATCCGAAGAGAGCAGGGGACTCTGTTAATTGGTTTAGCCGGATTTGCTTGAAGAAATCCGAAGAGAGCACGAGACTCTGTTGGCTATCGCTGTTTCATTTCGAGAGTGCGACTTTGGCTTTCGAGGCTCGCTGGACTTGATCACCCAGAATCCTTGAACCCAAAGCCTTGATGTAACTTGAGAATGATTCGGCAAGTCACAATAGTTAGAACATGTACGAATGCGTAAGGCATGCCTGCAGAGCTATTTTAAATGAAAACAATAGTCAGAACATGTACGGATGCGTGGGGCATGCCTGCAGAGCTATCGTGGATGAAGAAAATAGTTAGAATTTGTACGGATGCGTAAGGCATGCCTGCAGAGCTATTGTGGATGAAGGCAATAGTTAGAACACGTACGGATGCGTAAGGCATGCCTGCAGAGCTATTGTGGATGAAGGCAATAGTCAGAACGTGTACGGATGCATAAGGCATGCCTGCAGAGCTATTGGTGCCTTGGATAAGGAATTTGAGAGAAGTCATGAAACAAATAATGCAAAGCACATGGTTTGCACACATGATGTAGAGATAACAAGGGATTTGACTGAGCAAAGATGCCAGGCTTGTATGATCAGGAAAGCCGAACGAGATTCAATGAAGGTTTCTCCGATGTTTTTTTTGCTTCAGAAATAAATTAGAAGAATGAAAAACTGGCACTCGAGACGCGTGCTAGTCAGTATGGCCGTGTCGCATCACCATATTATGTCGTAGTTAAATTTTGATCACCGGTTGTATCACGTTGATGGAACTTGTTTTTGTTGGATTTGTTTTGTTCTTGTTTGACTTAGTTACTCCTTTTAGAATGATTTTCAAAACGATTCGAATGAAGTTGTGTTTTTCCGTGTCTCTGCGGTTCAAAATTGAATAAACTGTGTGATACTCTTGATTTATCTTCGTAAATCTGAGAATAATCCCTGTGGCGGACACCCGCCACTGGCGAGAAAAACCGTTGAAATATTTTCATGTCCGACTAGCCTTTGAGTGTCCAGGCCTCGCCTCGCTAGCCGAGGGCTAAGGGTTTGACCGCGCCGGAAATTTCCCTACATGTGGCATTTTTGGCGCGACGCGACCCTTGACCTCGACTCGGGGGCGAGCCTGCACTCTTTTTTCACCCTAGTCTTCGTTGCGCTCTCGTAACATACGCATCAAGTAGCTAGCTTTATTCTTCTGCTTTCTGCACCCTCATCAATCAATCGTGTAAATGCAGTACCTCGTTTGTTCTCTGTTTCAATAAAGCATCTATTAATTTCTTGTTATCGTTAACCATAATTATCGGCATCAGTCATTTCGCTAATCACTCCACAACTCCAAAACCCTACAATCCCGTAAGTTGAGCTGCAGTCTCGTCCACCGTTTTTCTCTCGTTGAGCCACGCTTTCAATTTTCTTTCTTCCTTCATAAAATTTTCAAGTGTAAACTCTTCGTCTTCCATCCAATCGTGTGCAGCTCCGACGCAACGTTCTTATTTTTTGCATACGCACTTAAAAACTCAGAACCTATTTCTACCCAGCTTTTTCCTGAGGGATCCATACCTGTGAACTACTGTGCCACTTCGGCCTTAAATGCTTTCGCTTCTTACATGTGTATATATACATGTATATTCATATATATATATATAAATGTATTGTTGGAGACAGCATCTGTTAAAAGAAATAAAAATACTTATCAATCACAGTTTATTGATCGTATACTTAGCATTATTTCATAGTTTTCTCATGCGGTACACCATAACCCTGAAGTTGAGTCCTCAAAGAGTTTTAGAAAATTTTGGAAAGTTTTCAAAAGTTCTAGAAAGTTTTAGAAAGTCTTCGAAAGTTTAAAGAAAGGAATATTCCACAACAATTATTTGATAAAGTACTCACATTGTGAAACAGTTCTCTCTCCAAAACTCTCGATGTTAATTTTATTCATTTTCTTATGTTTTTCTCTAATGGGCACTTTTCGCGCAATGCGAATCGATGCAGCAACTATTTCAATATATCATGAATTTGAAGCTCATATTCGCTTTTATACAGAAAATCGTTAGTCATTAGAGCAGCCTTGAGCATACCATCCAATCATAGTACACCACCCCCAGCGGTACATTACCCATACGGCAAACCTCATGCGAATATACCAATAATGAGCCAAATGACAGCACACGCTAATGACATCGGAATTTCCAAACCAAATTCAGCAGTTAGATTTTCCGAAAGTACCGTTGAAAGAGTGAATAGCCCCTCTAAAGATTTTCAATACTGCTAATCGGATTTTTCGACAAAACCTTATTTCAATATTCCATTAATAGACCAAATTCTTCTATTGAATGAATAACGGTGCACGCTTATGACATCGTGATTTCCAAACCAATACTGTGAATTAGATTTTCCGCAACTACCGCTGAAACAGTGAATAGCCCCCCCCCCCCCCCCCCCAAATATTTTCACCACGTATCCGGCACCCATATATAAGGCCAGCGAACTCAATGGAAGTCCAGTATTTGTCTACAAAGTTTTGCAATTGCAACATCAAAGTCATGGCAGGCGGAGCGTGCAAGGATCTTGTCGACGCGATAAGTGGCGCTTATGATTTAGTGCAGACCATGGCACTAGGGCATGAGCGTCACAGAACCGCGGATCATTGGATCACCATTTGGACCACAAATATGCAATATTCACGTGATGTCACCATGAGACCGAAGCCGACCATGAGTGAGAAACACCGCATCCAACATTTGATCACTCTCCTGCGATCTTGGGTGGAAAAATTCTGGAGGCTCCGCATCACCGGAGCCGGCGCCAGCACTTCAGCGGGCGATAATCGCGCACAATGGGACGATGCTGACAGCGCCTTCGCCAGCCGAATTCAGATGGGTATTATAACAAATTTACAACAACTCGATTTGCATGATTTTTTCACTGATGCCAAGCGCCTGGCAATTGAGAGTTTGGATGCGGTCGTGCAAACGGATGGCAGCATCAAGGTAAACGGCATTTTATCGTGCAAATTCGAAAACTTCAAGAATAGCGTAAAAATGGTGGAAATAAAACATTTCACCACCAGAAATGTGATTATATTACCAACCATCAATCTCAGCCAGTGGTTTGTCGATAACATCGCCGACTGTCTCATGGTAAAGGTGAAGGAATTCCAGCATCACGATTCCGGATGGGCCATGATCGAAATTATCAACCTCGCCGTCAACATCAACGAATATGATCCGTTGCGAGGAGGTGCGTCAACATTCACGGCATTGCCGAGAGAGATTCAGCGAAGGCACGCAGTGGTCAATATAATAAACACGGACGAGCATTGTTTTTTATGGTCAGTCAACGCAGTGCTGTACGCAGGACCGGAACTAGCAAACAAATGACGATTGGCTGGCTATCCGCACTTCAGCACGCGGCTACAATATGAGATGATGAGTTTCCCTACATCTTCCACTGATATCCTCAGGTTTGAGATACAAAATAATTTAGCGATCAATGTTTGTGGGCTTGACTCGGATGTGATAGTGCCACAATATTGTAGTAAAAATTTTCATTCGGACAGACCGACAATTCATGTGCCTGCTGTAAAAAACAAAATCAACGTGGACAATGACAACGAACTTGACGCCCATACTATATTCCATTATGCTTGGATTCGAAATCTTTCGCGTTCACTTAGCAGCCAACTATCGCGACACAGGACTGCGAAATTTTTATGTGACCGATGTTTATGCCATTTTCAACAAGAATCGTCATATCAAAATCACATACAAGATTGTCGGAGCGCAAATGATGGCAGAGTAGATCTGGCCGACAACGAGCATAACATTATGAAATTCGAGAATTATCGGTATAGAGAGTCTGTTCCATTCACCGTCTATGCCGATCTTCAGTGCATCCTCGAACCTATGGTTAATGATGCGCAAAAGCACGCCCCGCACAGCGCGGCCTACTATGTTCACTGTGCCTTTGACGATTCTTTGTCTCGATTCCACCTGAACCGCTGTCCTGATTGCACTTCATGGTTCGTCAACGAATTACAATCTCTAGCCATAACCGTCAAAGGTTATTTGACTCAAGTTGCGCCGATGGAGCCATTGAGTGCTGACCAGGAACAGCAGTTCAGAGTGGCGGAGGTTTGCCATATCTGCAGAAGACTGATTGCACCTACCGATGTAAAGCACCGCGATCATTGCCACTTTACGGGTAAATATCGCGGTGCGGCACATCAGAGCTGCAATCTAAATTATACAAAGTCACACATTATACCGGTTGTCTTCCACAATTTATCGGGCTATGACGCACATTTTTTAATACGTGATTTGGCAACGTCCATAGAGGGATCGATTACTCTTCTTCCGATCAACAAGGACAAGTATATCGCATTTACGAAGGAGGTCAAAGGTACAAAAGTGAAATTGCGCTTCGTCGATTCGTTCAGGTTCATGACCAGCAGCATCGATAAACTTCCGTCACATTTGGGTGGCGCTGATAAACAAGTGACGCGTAAATTTTACGATCATGCCGAGAAATTCGCGCTTGTAACACGCAAAGATGTATTCCCATATGAATATATCGATAATTGGGCTAAACTGTATGATCAGCAATTACCAGATAAAGATAAATTTCACTCAAATTCGACCGATTCGGACGTTTCCGACGAAGATTATGCGCACGCAAAAAATGTGTGGCAAAAATTCGGGTTAACTACGCTTGGCGAGTATTCAGATTTATATCTGAAAACTGATGTGCTGCCTTTAGCAGATATTTTCGAAAACTTCCGCCGTAATTGCTTCTCAACCTAAAATCTCGGTCCTCTGCATTACTACACCGCGCCGGGGCTTGCTTTCGACGCGATGCTCAAATGCACGAAAGTTGAGCTCGAATTGCTGATAGACATGGATCAAGTATTGCTCGTCGAGAAAGGTATCAGAGGTGGTGTGGCGCAATGCTCTAACCGTTACTCTAAGGCCAACAATCCCTACATAGTCGAAGATTTCGATCCAAGCATAGAAACCACGTATTTGATGTGTTTCGATGTAAATAACTTGTATGGTGCAGCTATGAGCCAATATCTACCATGAGGGGGATTCGAATGTGTGAATGATCTGCAATTAGATTTGCTAACCATCCCAGATGACTCCCAGGTTGGATATACTGTAACGCTAAGTCTTTTCTGCCCCTCGTCGAGCGCTAATTTGTAACGCTAAATGTTGTTACTTTCGGATGAGGACTTACCGTTGACACTTTGGCGCGATTCTCTACTTATCCGCAATATTAAACTACAACAAAATAATTAAGTTGGGCGCCAGACGCGTAGCGTCGATTCTCAAAGAATAATATAAATCAATAAAATTAACACAAGACCGTGCAAAAGGGATAAATAGAGAACCCGTTGTATGGCTGGCTAGGCACAGGTACGATCGCGTACATCCCGGTAGAGTGGCGGAGTTCAAGGCAGCTAGCAGTAATTCCAGAATTAAAGAAAATAACCAAATAAAGAATAAACTCCAGTTAAAAGGAAAATGAATAAGTCAATCGATCATGTATTGTCGAAAAGGTTACATAGGTGAGACAGGCAAATGAGATGGTATCGATAGCGGTAGTTAATAAAATAAATTGTCGTTGTTCATAAAAAATTATCGGTAGAATAGCAGTAAACGGTAGCTTTAACACGAGAGACGGTAGTTAACAGAGAAAAATAGACGTAGGTCGAGAGAGGCGATATAATGCAAGATTTGACTTAAAACTACACGTCACTGGGCGACGTGATCTTACCCAAGTTGCAAACGACGCTACGAAAATTATTATTCTGTTAATTAGAACGAGAGAGAGCTTTACTGCGATCGGTAGAAAACAACGTAACGGTAGTTCGATAGATGATACGTCAAATTTACCATAAATTATAACCAAGATGAGAGATTGACATTTAGTAACAATTTACCAAGTCGGCAAACGATCGACTAGGTAGCCTTCGGTAGAATTATTCATACGGCAGATTCGATAATTACAATCGTTACATAATTGAGGAATTAAATAGTAAATTCCTAAACATAACTTTTGAGAGAATACCAAAATACAAAGTTATGAGAGTGAGAGAATCTCGGAGAGTTTACAAAATAGAGAAATACACTAAAATACACCGCAATACAAAAGAATAGTTTACAGAACTTAATTTAACAAAATACGGGGAAATAAATAACAGGCAAAAATAATATAAAATGGTCAATAGTAACAAAGAAAAATGCGGTAATATCTAAGGGTGATTCTACGCTCGCTTGTACTCCATAGAACTCGATATACGATACAATAGGCACAAAAATAAATAAAAATATAATAAGCAATAACAGAAATAAAATATAAAGCACACTACTATGACAAAGAGAGTTTGGAATAAAATATGAAGCCAATAGGGCTCAAAATAAGATAGAGACTACAGAAGCAAGATAATAGAGATTCACAAATAATTAGAAAAGTCATAGATACAAGAGATAATTATTTGGCAGTTACGAGGTCGCTCAGATACGAAAATAATGAATTACTGAAATCATGCAGTCACACGGAAGTCGTGGACCATGATTCACACAAAATGGCATCACACGATGCAATCAAGAAACAATAAATATAATATTAATGACCGGAATCATGCAGCCACACGGCGGCTTACAGCAACTTGAACCGTGGACCATGATTCACGCAAAATCGATAAATATTACGAGAAAGAATAGAAATTGTGAGCAACTTCGTAACAGTACAATTCAAAGGCAAAAGCCTTACCTTAACGGTCGATCTCAGGCACACAAACTGATTTTAATTTAAATTATACTATAGAATAACAAAACTGGGAAGGAAAGGAAAAGAGAAGGAAAAGAATTTAGAAAGATAAAGGTACTCGGTAGGATAGACGGTAGAACGAAAGCGGTAGGATAGACGGTAGAACGGTAGCTTAAAACGGTAGAGAGGTCGGGAGAGCGATTGGAAAATTGAAGCTGTTCCTCAACAGGTCGAGCGTAGAATAGCAGGTCGTAGTTCAGCTCGCCGATCTCGCGGTTGTCGTGAGGTGATTCTTCTTCTTTGATTGGTCGCTTGACCCCCACCGCAAATAGGCCATCCCCCTGTGGCGAATATCGGTTACTGCGTGGTCGTACGTTTTCCAAAAATTACCGCTAGATGTTGTGCAATGTGCTGCTCGCGATTTCGCCGTTGACACCAACTCGTACGGTTTCATAGTCGCTCCAGTTTGCAGTCCAGGCTGCCTATCCTCGGGAACTTCTTTGACAGAGGCACGCACAGGGTGCCTCTCGGTCAAAGTTAGCGGGTGGAGAGTGACGCCTCATTGTTCACCTCCACCGGCTTTTGTACAGGCAGTAGCTAGCTGCCTGTACCTGAGGCCGTGCAGTCAGACGGTTGGCCAAACCGTGGACCACGACCCACACAATCGGTCCTCGTCGATAGGGAGGCGGCTAGTTCCTCTTTGAAGAACGATGCCCCCGGCCGCCGGGAGGATTTTTATCTCCCTGTTCACCGGCAGTCGAGGCGATACGGAAGGTTCGGATGGATGCTACCCCAGGTGTATATAAAGGTGCACCAAGGTAGCCAGTGTAGTCTGGTGAGACCGTCAGTAGGCGAAGTCGTCGAGAGCTGCAAACGGTAGATAGTGGTCCCTTGTTGATCGGGATCGTAGTCGTCCAAGTACCTTGTTAGCTTGCGCCGAAGCGCGAAATAAAGAATTTACAGAAAAGAATTAGTTAAATTGCCTATTTTGTATCGAGTTCGTTTGGAGTACCCTGCTGAGGACGCGTAAATTAAAAATAATAGCGGTTGTGTGCCCTTGTGACGGGCGATTCTGAAACGCCACGTTACAATACATATATTGGAAGTTGATGTGGAATATCCAGCCGAACACCATACGCATCGAGATTTCCCACTTTGTCCTTATCACTTCGTTCCCTCAAACAGCACGCAATCCAAATTAATACCAACCGTCCTATGGCGCGAGAAGTATCTCATTCATTACCGAAACTTGAAACAATGTCTTAGCTTTGGCATGAAATTGCTTCAAGTTCACCGAATTTCAAAATTAAGTCAATCGCCGTGATTAAAAAAGTATATCGATTCAAACACGGATATGCGAAAGAAATCAGGCAATGAATTCGAGAAAAATTTTTTCAAATTAATGAACAACGCAGTGTTTGGGAAAATGATGGATAATGTGCGGAAGCACAAAGATGTCTAGTTAGTTCCGGAATGGGAGGGTCAATGGGGCGCGAGATCAGGGATTGCACAGCCCAATTTTCATAGCTGCACCATATTCGATGCTAATATGGTTATAATTGAACTGACTCGACTGTACGTTAATTTCTACAAACCGATATATGCAGGTTTATCAATTCTCGACCTATCCAAGACTTGGATATACGAATTTTACTACAACTACGTACTGACAACTTTTGGAGACAGAGCTAAGCTCATGTACACGGACACGGGCAGTCTCATCTACCATTTCGCTGTGCCAAATATTCATGATATCGTTGAACGAGATATTTCGAAATTCCACACCTCCGATTACCACGCAAACAACTGCTATGGTATCCTATTGGTGAACTAAAAAGTGCCGGGTCTTATGAAGGACGAAAACAATGGCAAGGTCATGACCGAGTTTGTGGGATTGGGCGCCAAACTCTACGCCTTTCGAATTCAGACTACAGGCGGCGATAGTAATGGTGATGAGAATGAATCCAAAAGCGTTATGAAGAAAGCGAAAGGTATCAAAGGCTCGACACTTCGAAAGATCAAATTTGACGATTATAAGCGCTGTCTTTTTGATCAGACGGATCTGCAAATGCAGCAATGTCTGGTCCGCAGCAAAGAACACGAGGTGAGGCACTATCAAACAAGAAAAGTGGGCATTGAGGAGTAACGAAGGTAAACGGATAATATTTTGCGAAATTTGCGAAACAAAATTGAAACACTGCCTAGGGGATATCGAGGACAATGAAATGTAAATATTGTGAAAATTGTTTTTCTTTGTGAATATTGTAAATTTTATATTAATATTATAAATTTTATGCGAATATTGTAAATTTCATTTAAAGCAAATACTGTAAATATTATACATTTTATACACGGCAAATACCGCTAATTTTGAAAGTTTCATTTTATTCAACATAATATTATAAGTTTCGCACAAATTATTCATGAATAGGAATTTATCTTCGATATTGTAAAGAATAATTGTTTACGCATCAGTCCGAGCATGATTATCGGTAATAGATCTAACAACATATTAGGGGAATCAGTTTAATTACGGTATTAAGTGTTATTGCCTGCCGATATGAACTAATTATAGGTAAAAATGAAGAATGAAAATGCATTTTGTATGATTTATGTATATACACTTCTCGCAAATATTAAGGGAACAACAAAATTTTCGCAATTTTTTGGTGATTTTCAACAGGCTGTATTTCAGTGAAAAATGGTCGTGCAAGAAATAAAAAACCAAAGCTTTTGAAGCTTGAAGACTCTAGTTTTTGAATTTTTTGGTTAAAAATTTTTCGAAGCACTATTAGCCATGCAATCCTTGGATGAAGCACAAAGAAAAAATTTTCGAAATTTTTTACATTTTTTTTTTCGCTCTACGGGCATGGAAAAATTTTTCCGAGCTGAATCAATGCATAGGTCGCATAGCCTGTTTATTTAGCTTCAAGATGCCTCTTTTTAAACCTCGATACGACCATTTGTCTTCGAGATATCGAATTTTGAATGCCAAAGGATCCTTTTTCACTCAACTGCCGATATCTCTGGAACTACTGGTCGCACAGTGAGCCGAAGGGCAGTTTCTTTTCCAACAGAAAATTTCCTACAAAAATCTGTCAAGGTTAATGTCAAAAAAAATTTTTTTCCACCTGTAGCGTCAACGTGAACAAAGAGCAAAAAATGCGATTTTGCCTTTTTTTGGATAATTGACTGTATCTTCGTCAATATTGGAGGGAAAGCTTAGGTTAGAAGAAAATTTTACAGCCCAATGTACCCCAAAAGTCCCTCTGAATCGGTAGATCGATCGGTTCAGCGGTTTTCCTGGACCGATTGATTGAAATTTTGAAAAAATTAAGGGAACAAGGTTTTTGCTTCTTAAGGAATTTTTGGATAATCGACTGTATCTTCGTCAATATTGGGGGGAAAGCTTAGGTTAGAAGAAAATTTTACAGCCTAATGTACCCCAAAGGTCCCCCTAAATCGGTAGATCGATCGGTTCAGCGGTTTTCCTGGACCGATTGATTGAAATTTTCAAAAAATCAAGGGAACAAGGTTTTTGTTTCTTAGGGGACCTTGTTCTCTTAATTTTTCCAAAATTTCAATCAATCGGTCCAGGAAAACCGCTGAATCGATCGATCTACCGATTTAGAGGGACCTTGGGGGTACATTAGGCTGTAAAATTTTCTTTTAACCTAAGCTTTTCCCCCAATATTGACGAAGATACAGTCAATTATCCAAAAAAAGGCAAAATGGCATTTTTTTGCTCTTTTTTCACGTTGACGCTACAGGTGGAAAAAAATTTTTTTTGACATCAACCTTGACAGATTTTTGTAGGAAATTTTCTGCAGAAAAAGAAACTGCCCTTCGGCTCACTTTGCGACCAGTAGTTCCAGAGATATCGGCAGTTGAGTGAAAAAGGATCCTTTGGCATTCAAAATTCGATATCTCGAAGACAAATGGTCGTATCGAGGTTTAAAAAAAGGCATCTTGAAGCTAAATAAGCAGGCTATGCGACCTATGCATTGGTTCAGCTCGGAAAATTTTTCCATGCCCGTAGAGCGAAAAAAAAAATGTAAAAAATTTTGAAAATTTTTTCTTCGTGCTTTATCCAAGGATTGCATAGCTAATAGTGCTTCGAAAAATTTTTAACCAAAAAATTCAAAAACTAGAGTCTGCAAGCTTCAAAAGCTTTGTTTTCTTATTTTTTGCACGACCATTTTTCACTGAAATACAGCCTGTTGAAAATAACCCAAAAATTGCGAAAATTTTGTTGTTCCCTTAATTTTTGCGAGAAGTATATATAATATATATATACATATATATATATATATATATATATATATGTGTGTATATATTTTATTGTTAATAAAAACGATTGTTTCACAAATCAACCCTGTCTATCCAACTATTGTGTGAACTAACAAAACCCAGCCATTTTATATGTACATTTGATTTTCCCGTTGGCGTAATACTTTCTCCACCAGGTAACCATAAGGGTATTTCACTTTACTTAGTTTCGCCTCGTAGAAGCCTCCTTCGATGGATTTATCTTGATAATCGATAAGTTTGTAAGTTGGGGGTTTGGTATTTTTCACCTCATTAACGGTGAATATTTCCGTCGTCCAATTCGGTGTGTAGCCTTTTTCGAATACATTTTTATATTTGCTTATTCGAATGCGATCACCAACTTTGAATTTTCGCTTTCGATTACCGCAGCATTTGACATGTCGCGACCGGTAAACGCGTTCATACAACTGTTTTTCGTTGATGGCGGTAACATTCACTCGCTTCATTTGAATCGTGCGATGTTTGGAGTTATTGTAGGATTTGATCAAATCATGCAAAATGTCAATCCATTTGTTCGAACCGCGAAGAGTAAATTGCCTCCACATTTTATTTTTCAAAGTTCGATTAAAGCGCTCGCATATCGAGGCCTTTAAATTATTGAATGTAGAATACATGTTGATATTGTACTGTCTCACGAGAGCTTTGAATTCTCTATTATAAAATTCTTTTTTTTCTTGTACCAGTATGGATTTCATGGCGGCAGTCACATCTTTTCCACTTTTCGACTTTATCGGTACCGCCCACGCGTACTTAGAAAATATATCGATGATTGTGAGCAGGTATGTGTATGCCTCATTATCATATCAACTAGATCAGTTTGCCAAGTCTCCTCCAGTCCGCGTACATCCACAAACCGCCGCGGATAGTTGCGTCGAGCCTGTCTGTGAAGTTCAACAGCTACTGCAGTCTTCATTGTTCCCAACTCTTCACTTTCCAAATTTTTGAATTGGCACTCAACCACTCCGGTCCCTCAATCGATACTAATTTCCTGCTGGCTTGTTCCAGCGTCTGTGTTGCTTGATCCCTACTTGATCCCTGTGATTATGAGCGAAACTCTCAAAATTTGATTGAATAGTATCCACAATATCCACAGCCATAGACCGTGAGGCGGTATTGAGAACTTTCAAGGAAACAGCATCGGTAGGGTGCTGCGGATCAGCTGTGTTACACAATCGTTCACCATCCAGATCGTACTGATTGTCAGGGGTGATTTTGAATCCAACACCAGGTGGTCCACGAACGAATTTTTTACCACCACGCTCCGAATAATGTCCGAATATGTCCATACTCATCTTCAGGCAGTCACTGAACGAATGACTATTTTATGCTGATCTGCTGCTAATAAACGATTCCGGCTTCCCGCAACTCGTTAATAATGGCCACTATTTCGTTCGAATGGTTAGTATTACCTGCAGCCTGTGATGCCATAAGCAGTCGGAGCCGATCCACAATTTCATTTGGATTATCCCAGTATACGTAATCGACCTCTTGCCCATCCTTTCGTGCAATCTTATAGTTGGGTGAAACTGCTAGATTTTCGTGGTAAGCCGACAAATTGCGCAATTAAACTTTTATACTTTGCACTTTTCGCATCAACACGAATGCTTCCATCGGCCTTGTAATGTTTAAGGTGTGCATTTGTCATGGTTACAATTTTTATGTAATCATTTTTGTCCGTATCGTTCACAAGGGCGGAATAAGGTGATTTTTTGAACAATAATTTGAGTAATCTCGGCGTACTCCCATAGGTTTTATCCCCCACATATATCTGATCCTCAACGAAATGGATTGGCAAATTGCCGACCATCATGCGTTTTGCCAACTTTCGAACGCCATACTAGCTCTATCTAGGTCTAGATCGTTTTGTTTCTTTATACCAAACATTTTTAAATACTGCATCACAGACTTATCGATCTTCTTCATTGGCGTGTTTGTAGTGGGAATATTATCCCCTGTAGATGTTTTGTCTGCCGCATCTATGAAATCCGCGTCATCCATATCACCATCATCATCATCACCATCATCATTAATATCGTCGTTCTTATCAAGTTTCTTCTTTCATGGTAATATCCGGTTGTTCTGTTTTGATTTCTTGCTTAATCTGCCGCTTCGAAGTATCGACCAATTCTTGCAGCGGTGTTACTAGAGGCTTAAAAATATCCCCCATAGCCTACTCCAGAGTATCTCTGTCTGATTTAATCATTTTATGCTTCCGGCGCACCACATTGCCTGCTTTCAATATTTCATTCAACACATCGCTATGTTTACGGATGTTGGCACTCTCCATGTTGGCGTCTCGATTGTTGCAATGGAACTGTGTAAATTTATAACTAATTAATGCTTATAAAGCAATCAAAACCCTTCCTGTATCTCGCCCCATCGATTTCGCTGTCCTTATTAATGACGACAAAACCGTATTTGCCATCATTCCAGCATGCTGAGCATAAGTCTTTGAATTGCTGATAGGTCATGTCGGTGTTCACGTGATCGTTGTCAATATGTTTCATATTCATTTTATTATGGCGAAACAATACCAAAAAGTTTGCATTGTCACGCACGAGGTGTTTTGGACGTCTGGCTGAGATATAAAGCTATCGACATCTCGATGCCTTCCCATGCTGAAGTATGCTCTGATATTATCTTGCTTCTCGCATGCGACATCATCGAAAATCATAATGGTATTTAGACGTGCATATTTGCGTTCCACGACCTCCTCGTTTTCGGCGAATGGATGATAACCCACACCCTGCACCGGTTGTAATATTTTTGCAAAAATTGATACTTTGGCTGTATCAGTGATTTCGAAAAGACGTAGACATTTTCGAATCTAAATCCATTCTCGTGGGTGATAAGCGAAAGGAGGGCGTTAGTCTTATCACAATTCGATGGCCCGCAAAAAACTGCTCTTACTGTATTTGACAGTAATTTTCCGTGGCGTTTCGTTGTCTTTTTTGCACGCTGAACCATTTTATCGAAATTCGGGACGGGTAATTTACTTGTTTGATCTTCAAATTTCATGGTGCTGGATTAACATGATAATGACGACTAAGATGTTCACATATAAATTGATTCCTTTCATAGAAATGCGGTCAATTGGTGTTCGACCATGGTGATATGCACATGCATGAAGCGTGGTAAAGGTTTACTGAATAAAATCATTGATTATCCCGTTGAATTACATGTGCGGGGTATCAGTACTGCGGACACGGTACGAATTTGTCGAAGAGGTTAGCTCGTGGTGATCCTAGTATCAATTTGTTGGATGCCGCATGCAAAGAGCACGATATTCCCTACTCAAAAGTCAGAATAACATTGCTGTGAGAAATCAAGCTAATGAAGTGCTCGCAGAGAAGGCGTGAAGTCGTGTTTTTGCTAAAGACGCTAGTATGAGTGAAAAAGCCGTAGTCTGGAGGGTCACCAACACAATGGAGACTAAATCTAAACTTGGTATGGGTTTAATGGGGAAGCGATCGGGAATCGGCGCCAAAAGTACGAATGGGAAAGTGCAAACAGATGCCATGCGCAGTTTAACTAGTTTACGGACTAAACGAAGGAAGAGGGCAATTAACTTCAAATCCATCATTAAGGCTGCGAAAGAAACAATGCAACCTGGTAATAAGGCTGTTGCAACGGCGCTGTCGGGTGTTCGTTTAACGGTAAAGCTCGCTCGAAGCAAAATACGTTTGCCGCGCAGTATACCGCTACCCGATAAAATCAGCGGTACCCTCCCTTTTTTCATTCCAATTCTGGCCAGCTTTAGCGCCACGGGGGCTCTAGCTGGCGGTGCTGCAGGCGTAGCTAAAGCCATTAATGACGCCAATGTAAGCAAACGACAGTTAAATTAGGCCAAAAGACATAACACAACAATGGAGGCGATTACTTTGGGTGAAGGATTATTCCTGAAACGCTACCGAAAAGGTATGGGACTGTACTTACGGCCAACAAAAAACTAATAATGCTACTACACTGAGCTCTCACTGATGTCGATCTACGCAAATATGCCAAAGACATGAAAATTTCACACTTTCGCGGCGTTTATATGCAAAATAATCTGCCGAAATCGGGGCCGGAAAAACATGAATCTGCAATTATTAATCTTGATGGTAAGACTGGTCCACGAACACATTGAATTGCATACAAGAAAAATGGCGATCAGGTCATGTATTTCGATAGTTTTGGCGATTTACAACTGCCCAAAGATCTAATGAAATACCTCGATGTTGGTAGCTTGAAATATAATCATAAGAAATATCAGGAATATAATGCTGTGATTTGCGGCCACTTGTGCCTCGAATTCCTCAGCGGGCGACTATAAAAAGGGTGACGAAGCGTGAGCAAAGCGTTAATCATGGCTGATTCGTTTACGTTAACGTTGTCAGGTACATCATCCGTGCGTCAGGCGCGATGTTTCCCCCCAGTCGAGTTGTCATCAACGAAAAACTATGTTCTCGGACTCGTCGAATTGCTCACATTTAATTCGATGCCGAATATTGAAGAGGGTTGCAATGAATTTCACATAATACGGTGAAATGCTGATCGGGAAGTCATCACAATACCCATGGGAAGCTATGAAATTGAAGACATTAAAACTTTTCCATCTAAAGCGCTGCCCCAAGACATTACCCTCAGTCTGCGAGCCAACAACAACGAGTTGAACGTTGAAGTTATATGTAATCAAACGGTGGACTTTACACCGAGGGATTGCATTGGGCGATTATTGAGATTTAAAGCAACGCAGCTACCAAGTACAATCACTCATAAATCTGAATTACCCGTGGCTATGCTGAAAGTCAACTCTCTGCACGTTGAGTGCAATATGACCACAGGGGCATATATGAACGATCGTCTGGTTCACACGATTCATGAATTTTTTCCAAGAGTTCCATCAGGATATAAGATCATCGAAGTGCTCACCAACGTCATTAACCTCCCAATCGCTGTACAGTCGATACATCACTTGCAGCTAAGAATAGTTGATCAAGATGGGGAATTAATTAATTTTCGTGGTGAAACCAAAGGCGTTCGATTACATGCGAAATCTCAAAAATCATGGGGATTGTGTTTGAGACAAAAAGTTCTGGTGGCAGCTATAAAAGCAAGACATTACGGCCAAACATTATCGGTCGTCAACCGTCTCCAACGAGGCTGAGATCTCTGACGAAGCTGACGCTCCGACCACTTGGTTTCTTCAAAGTTTAGGACTTCGATTACGTGGACATTTGGAACAATAAGAATTCGCATTCGCTGCATTTTGTCTGTATTAACATGGAGAAAACGATAAGAATACAGAAACCCACAACATTCGACGATTCGATTACGCACTCTGAGATTGATGCTCATCAGCCGTTTGCATCATCTACCTTCCAGAACGACAATGAGATCTATATTGTTGTTCAACATCAATACTTGTGTCTACTGCCCAGTAAAAGCTCTCTACACATTCATGGAAAAATCACAAAGGATGATTGTGTGGCTGCGGTGACGGTTACGAAATTGATCAATATGGCAGTTTGCCATTTGTTTGAGAAAGTCCGATATGGGTTGAACGGTGTAGAGATTGATCGGAATAGAAATGTTGGCATCACCAGCACTATGAAGAAATACGTATCCTTGAGTCCAGGCCAGGAATATAGTCTGGAGAATACCGGGTGGTTGAGTGGGGACAAGGAACTAACCGATGCCGCTGAAAATTTCAATGTTGTTTTACCGTTCAATTATGTGCTAGGCTTCGCCGAAGATGATCGTCGAGTCATCGTCAATGCAAAACATGAGTTAATCCTCACACGTTCCAACACTAATTTGAATGCCGAGATTCAGGCCTCGGCGACGGAAAACTTCAAAATCACCCTAAATAAAATCGAGTGGTTGTTGCCCTACATCAAACTGGCAGATAAACCGAAAATCCAGCTACTCAACTACATTGCCAAGGATCTGGCCATATCCATGAGTTTTCGTTTTTGGGAAACGTACGTGTATCCCATGCTCCTATCAACAACGCGGCATACATGGTCAGTTAAAACATCGACGCGGCTTGAGAAGCCGAGATATGTCGTTCTAGGATTTCAAATTGCGAGGAGAAACGAGCCGCTGAGAAATGCCAGCGTATTCAATCATTGTCGGATCAGAGATGTAAAACTCTTCCTTAACTCACAGTGCTATCCCTACGGAAATATGAATCTTGATATATACAATAATCAATACGCCATTCTCTATGATATGTATATTTGGTTTCAAATGACCTCCTACAACAAAGAAGCTGAGCCTTTCCTTTCAAAGCGTGAATTTATGAACCGAGCCCCCCTCATCGTCATCGATTGCTCTAAGCAGAACGAAACATTGAAAACTGGACCTGTGGACATTCGATTGGAATTTGATTCTAGCATTGCGTTTCCACCGCACACTTCTGCCTACTGCATGATCTTGCATCACCGCATTGTTAAATATAATCCGATTAGTCGTACTGTGAAGAAATTCGTATAATGTAAGTAACAATAATCTGTAGCCATTAGTATATAAAAAAAAAATGCGAACTTTAAAAATCATGCGGTTATTTCACCTGTATTCCACACCAATCATGAGTACAAATATTTATTTTTGAAGCACTTTCTTAGAATGGAAAATAAGCCTGTCGGTAAACTATTCGCCATTCCCGACGTATCTGGTTGCGGTGTCGCCATCCGGTCAATTAGCGTAAAAGAATGCATTCGAAGTAGGTCGGCAGTATCATTTGTGAAACAGTATATTCCGCCAGCCATTTTGCAATACCGCGGTTGAGTTAGGTTAGGCCGGTAACACATCGACCGCATGCCCCGTCATCTAATGTCAGCCATCTTGTTGTTTACATTGGTTAGGTTAGGCTAGGTTAGGTTGGGTTGGGTTGGGTTCCCCCACGTCGGTTATCACCTTGTCGTGGTGTGGGGGCTTGTCAGCCGCAATGAATCCAGAGGACCCGATGACTAGTGTCCTAAGAATCCCTCAGCAAAGGCGAGACTGGACGAGCGACTACTCAGCACAACCGGCTCAGCCTCCCGAGGCTGGATGAGGGAATGGTGAGGGCTGTATTGGGAGATCAATAAATGGCATGCGGTCGGGACCTTTGAGAATATTCCACCAAGAATAGCCAGGGCCGGACTAGTAATCCACCGACCAGGGCTGCAAAAAATGTCTGTACCTTTCCTGTGGGTTTCTGGGAATCCGCAGGTTTAAAGTGGGAAAACCGCTATTTGCAGCTGGCTGAAGCCAATCGGAGGGTTGAATCTTGGATCTCGGGCGCATGTATGGAGGATTATCTGGTCAGTTTTTCCTTATACCCGAAGCTGGTAGGGTATTTCCGGAAAGGTCTTACCCAAATGGGGGTCTACCCTGGCTCGGATTGACAGGGGTGTATAGTCGAAGCTTCTTCATAGGCGAAGTTGCCTCGTAGTTTTGAATTGAACCCTTTTTTATTAGTGTGAAGGATAGAGGTTGAGGTTTTCTTGAATGAAAAACTCTCGCGTTTGTGCCATCGAATTATGAATGCTTATTGGCTCTTGTGGGAAAAGCCTTACGGCATAAAAACCCACGAAGTATGAACGTGTATTTGTGAACGTATGAAAGCATGTGTCGATTGTGTATATGAATAGGTATATGCCGGTTACAGCCCGTTTAGCTCATGCCACCGCGATCTCGAGTGCGTTTTCGTACTGCGATTTTTGTTTTATTCGATTCGATCGAATTTCGCATGATTTGCGTTTGCCTTACTCCGAGGAGCGAACGTATATGAGAGTATGATTGGTGTTGGTAGTACATCAAGAGCGCTCGGGCTCGTTGTATGATGAAAGGGTGCAAGACCCTTGGTATGTGTGTATGGGCACTTGCTCCCGTGTAGAATGAGAGACACTCGGGCCGTACTCATCTACTTTACTCCGTAGAGCAAACGTATACGAGAGTATATTTGAGCCTCTCGTCTTTGGTCGTGGTACTAGAGAACGCACGGCGTCACTCACGATCGTCACTAGACGGACGACTTAACTGCACTGTTTTAAAAAATGCGTGATGCGCGCTCGCCTCCTCGTCTACGCGAGATTTGGCATCCCTGCGGAGACGAATCGTTCGAGCGCGGCTCGCACGGAGATCGCAATGACACGGGCACAAAACGACGCTCAGGCACTGAACAAGGGGAATCCCCCGAACGGATGACTCTACAGTGGTAAGGGGGGAGGGGGGGATTGCATGGAAAGGACCGACCACCCGACAAGCTGATAGTAGCCTCCGTGCGAGTATGGGGGATAGGGTTTTTACCGGCGGGGATAGATACCACACCGCAGTGCAGCTGCCATGATGGCCGAACCGTCGTAAAACACATAACAATTAAAATGGCTTTCATAACAAACACAAACCTAGACTTAAATGAAGATGATAAGGACTTTGAAGTTTTTCAAGTGGACCCCTTTACGAGAAGGTCCAGTATGCAGCGGATACCCCTGCTGCCCAAGCGGGTCAGCAGCACTGATAAAACAGCGAGGGTACCGGTGCCGCTCCCCACCAAGGGAGCGATGCCTAAGGCCATAAAGGAGGGGGCAAGGACAATAAGTTGCCCCAGCGCCAGCAGCATATACACGGAGATAAGTGGGAGGGATAAGCTGAAGTCCCTGGGTGCTCTAATTGAGGGCATGCAGGGCCTTACGCTGGCCTATAGGAATACCCACATTGCGGTAAGAGAGGACGTCATCAAGGCGGCTCAAGTCGTCGGCCAGGTAAAGAGAGCCTGGGACATGATGGAGAAGGAGTTGGCGGCAGTCAAGGCTCCACGCGCGACAGTGGACAAGGCGACCCAGACAGCGGGAGAACCTCGGCAACCACCGCAGCAACAACAACAGGCAACCGTCCAGGAAGTGGTGACGTCAAAGAAGGAGGAGATTTCTCTATCCGCGGGGGCGGCAAAAAAACGGCCGCGCCCCGAGGAGAAAGAGGAGGGGAATAAGAAAGCCTGGAGCGAGGTAGTGAGGAGAGGCCGCCCCAAGAGGCCAGCCAAACCCGCTACCTCTGCTCCCCAGCCAACCCAGAAGACGACAGCGGTGGCCCAGCCGAAGGGTGGGCCCAAAAGGAAGCCGGTTTGCCCCGATGCGGTCTTGATAAAAGTAGCAAGCGGCAGTAATTACGCCGACGTGCTCAAAAAGGTCAAGGTGGGCGTGGACCCGGACAAGGCTGGTGCCAACGTCACCGCGGTAAAAAGAACTGGGGGGGGGGGTGACGTCCTCCCAGAGATGAAAGGTGTTAGCGGTGCTCGGTCTCTGAACGAGGCGGTCAGAGGGGTTCTGGGGGAGGAGGCGAAGGTCTCGACTCTGGAGCCGTCCATGGTCGTTGAAATCAGAGACCTGGACGAGGTAACCACAGAGGGGGAAGTTAAGGCGGCCCTGTCGGAAGCCCTGAAGGCCCCTCTGGCTGAACTGATAAGACTAAGGCCGGGTTTCTGGGGAACACAGACCGCGCTGTGCAAAATGCCAGAGCGGACTGCCCGGATACTTGTGGCCCTAGGCAAGATCAAGATATGGTGAACCGTCTACCGGATCCGGGAGAGGGTCGTGGTAGATCAGTGCCACCGGTACCAGGGGTACGGGCACCACGCAACACCGTGCCTTGGGCCCGATAATTCCAACGCCTGTAGAAAGTGCGGTACGGAGGGGCACAAGGAGAGGGAGCGCCAAGGATCTCTTCCGAGGTGCCTGACCTGCAGGAACCGGGGTCTGAGAGGGGACCACTTTTGCGGGAGCGGCTGCTGCAGTTCGTTCAAGGAGGAACTACAGAAAGCTAAGCTCCGGCAGGGAAGGAGGGCCATCGGGAGGGTGAACAACAGCACACCAGCCATGCGGGAGACGGGCACGGCGGGGGTTGCGGCAATAATGCTCTCCCCTACCACGCTTGGAGTATCATTCGGGCGGAGGCTCAAGTTTTCCACTACAGCATGCCAGGAGTGAGAGGGAATGCCACTGCGGGACCCGGGGGCGGACCTCGAGTAGTAATCCTCCAGGTCAACCTCAACCGGAATCGCGCGGCCCAGGACCTGCTGACCCAGACCACCGCTGCTCAAAGGGCCGGGATTCTGATAGTCTCGGAACCCAGCGGCGCGGGGAAGCAAGGAAGCTGGCTGGTGGACCGGTGGGGGGACGCGGCAATAACGGCGACGAACAACCTCCCGGGCACCTTCACGCTTGAGGGAAGAGGGGAGGGGTTCGTCTGGGCGAGAACGAGTGGCTTCACCATCTTTAGCTGCTATTTCTCACCCAACGTCGCGATCAGCGACTTTATGGCCCAGCTGGACGACCTGGAGACCATCATCCGGTCAACAAGGGGCAGGATCATCGTGGCCGGGGTCTTCAACGCGAAGTCACCGAGCTGGGGGTCCTCGCAGCTGGACAAGAGGGGCCAAGCCGTCGCCGAACTCCTGGCAAGACTCGACCTCCTTCCGATCAACGAAGGCAGCGCATCAACGTGGCAGAGGGCGAGCTTGGGCTCCTCGTCCGTCATCGACTTGACGGCGGGAACTCTAGGGATTGCGGTGGAGATGACAGGGTGGCGAGTCTTGGAAGACGAGAGTCTAAGCGACCACCGCTACATCTTTATGGTGTGGACTCCCAGGACGAGGCCGCGCGCTAGAACACCTTGCAGCATCGAGAAAGGATAGGTGGTGAGGAAGCTGGACAAGGACGTGATGTCCAGCTTCCTCAGGAGAGAGAAGGATCAGCGGAGCGCGGACGCAGCAAGCAACGAAATAGACATCCTGGTGACCACCATTGAAAAGGCCTGTGATACGGGGATGCCCAAAAGGAGACCTCCCAAGGGCAAAACCGCAACGCACTGGTGGAACGAGAAAATCGCATCCCTCAGATCCCAGTGTGTCAGGGCCAGAATGCAGGAGCAACGGCGGAGGGCAAGAGGGGAAACCACCACAGCACCCGGCGTAACTGCATACAAAGCGGCAAGGAAGGCCCTTCAGGATAAAATAAAGGCCAGCAATGCCAGATGTTGAGAGAAGCTCCTCAGGACGGTCGACGAGGACCCCTGGGGGCTATCTTACAAGTTAGTATCTAGGAAATTAGGCGGTTCCAGGCAACCGGACGACCCAGGGGTGGTGAAAAGGGCCCTTGACGAGCTCTTCCCAATCCACGCCTACGTCGAAAGGCCTAGCCGGGCAGAGTTTGCAGCTGACCCGCCGCAACCAATCACGGAAGCGGAGCTGGTCGAGGCCGCTAGGAAGATCAGTAGGGGAAAAGCCCTCGGTCCTGATAGGATCCCCAACGAGGCTTTAATAGCAGCGGTCGATGTCGACCCGGCACTGTTCCTGAGGGGCTACAACGCCTGTCTAGCGAGCGGAATCTTTCACAACCAGTGAAAGAGGCAAAGGTTAGTATTACTACCTGATGGACAAACTAAGACGGGAATAGCGCAGAAGTACCGGCCGATCAGTCTGATCGACACCGCCGGGAAACTGCTCGAACGGCTGATCTACGCCAGGCTGGAGGCGGCGCTGGATGCATCTGGCGGACTTGCAGACAACCAGTATGGCTTCAGGAAGGGCAGGTCGACCGTGCAGGTGGTCACGGAAGTGGTGGAGATTGCCAGCAAAGCTAGCAGGGGGCGCGGCCGCTCTTCAACCCCCTGCTTGATGGCACTTCTGGATGTCAGAAACGCCTTCAACGCGGTGGGGCATGGGGTCATCCTCGAGGCAATGGAAAGGAGACAAGGCATACCATCGTACCTTCTTCGACTGGTCGGGAGCTACCTGGAGAACAGGCGGCTTCTGTACTGCACGAGCGAGGGAGAAAAGGAGCTCTTCCTGACGGTTGGCGTTCCACAGGGGTCGGTTCTCGGCCCCATACTGTGGAACATCGTGTACGACGACCTGCTCCGAATGACTCCACCCGACGGAGAGAAGGCGATCGGCTTCGCGGACGAGGTGGCTCTTGTGGTAACTGCAAGAACCCCCGAGCTGCTGGAGCTGAAGGCCACGGAGGCCATCGAGTCTGCCCTAAGCTGGCTGACGGACAGAGGCCTGGACCTAGCGGAGCAAAAGACCGAGATCGTGGTTCTCACCCGACGCCACAAGCTGAGGGTAAACACGATCAAAATCCAGGAGCACAGGGCCAAACCGGTGGCCAGTGTCAAGTACCTCAGCGTCATCATCGACGCCAAACTGAACTTTGCCGACCACATCCGGTGCGCGGCGGACAAGGCCACGAGGGTGGCGAGTATGATAGGGAGGCTAATGCCTAACGTAGGCTAATGCCTAACTCTACGGCGCCCCGGTGTGGGCTGACGCCCTCGAGATCGCCCGTAACAAGGCGAGACTAGCAGCGGCGGGCGCACACTTGTGTGTGTGAACAGAAGCGCATCCTCAGCTTGATAATGCTACGAAACACACATCTACGAATAAAAATCAAAATAAATCACAAAATGTATCGGAAAATTTGAGATTCCATGTCATAAAATACTCCGAATCATCGTACCGTGATAACGGAGGCACGTGAATATCACTGTCAACGAATCGACGCGCTCGTCAGTTCTTCCATAATTACTCACCCAATCAAGGTGGCTCAAAATCGTCAGTTCTGTTTACACACACAAGTGTGCGCCCATGGATGTGCGGCCGGCAGCGTGTGCCGCGGCAACAATACCGAGGTCAGCGCCCGAGAAGGGGTACAGCAGCTAGAGAGGGTAAGTGCGGATATTTAATTTGTGAACGAATAATAATAATTCAGACGAACAAAACAGCGATTTCCGTGGTGGCAAATCTAGATGAAATCGTGCACTCTGATTGGCCTAGCGCTATCGTTTATAATTTAAAAACTATGCGTCGGACGAGCTTCCGGAAAAGAAATTCTCGGTTGGATTTTAACGAGATATCATGCTGGCTAGTCCGTGGGAGGCAATTTAGGGACACCCTGTATATTTTGTAGTATTTGCTTTCCAGCAGGCAAATGAAATAAGAGTAATCAATAGTACGAACACTATAAAGTGAGATTGAAATCGAGCGACGGCTTTTAAACCGTAGGACAGGACTAGACTGACCGGCACGGAATCCTTGCGTCAGCAAATTCCGTGTCGGCAGTGGGTCACGAGTCGTAATATTACGGCAAGTGACTGACAAAATATTTTGTATTATTTGCCTTCTAGCAGGCACATAAAGTGAGTAAAATAAGTACTAGTAGATAGTACTAACACTAGAGAGTAAGATTAAATCTAAGCGACGGCTTTTGAACCGTACGACATGAGTAGACTGACCAGCGCGGAACACCTGCGTTAGCAAATTCCGTGCCGGCAGTAGGACGCGAGCCGTGACAACGACACGGCAAAGTGACAAACGAACTGATTGACGAGGACTCACAAAACAGACATGTAATAAAATAACATAACAACAATGGAGAGGACATACAAACTAACAGACTGACGGTGACTCCCGAGACATATATCAATAGGATAAACAGGACAGTAGAGCAAGGGCCACGGGAGCGGAGATGTGGGACCGACAGGCCGGCGAGAAGAATGCGAGTGCAAGCTCCAAGCCGACATCGCGACAGTAGGTTAAACCACGGGACAGGCGAGGGAGGCTATGACAAGAAGCCGGCCACAGGGACGAGGTGAAGTAATGCGAAAGCGGTTCCGCCTCTTCCTGGGTGATGAGCGGCGGAGGGGCTTTAGCCGGTACAAATCCGGCACTACCCGAAGACACCAACTTGAATATCCGGATGTCTTTTTAAAGATTTCCCCTTCGCCGCTGAAAAAAAAGGTTAGGTAAGGCCGGTAACACACTGACCGCATGCCCCGTCAGCCGATGTCAGCCATTTTGCGCGATATTGTTGTTTACATTGGTTATGTCAGGTTGGGTAAGGTTAGGTTCGGTTAGGTTGGGTTGGGTTAGGTTCCCCCACGTCCCCTACGTCGGTTGTCACCTTGTCGTGGTGTGGGGGCTTGGCGGTCGCAATGAATCTGGAGGACCCAATGACCAGGGCCCCAAAGTCCCTGGGCAAAGGCGAGACCAGATGAGCGACTACCACCAAGCACAACCGGCCCAGCCTTCCGAGGTTGGGTGAGGGAATGGCGAGGAATGAATGGGAAGCGAATGAATGGGATGTGGTCGAGACCTCTGAGGATATTCCTCCGAGACTAGCCAAGGCCGGACTAGTAATCCGCCGACCAGGGTTGCAAAAAATGTCTGTACCTTTCCTGTGGGTTCCTAGGAATCCACAGGTTTGAAGTGGGAAAACCGCTATTTGCAGCTGACTGGAGCCAATCGGAGGGTTGAATCTTGGGTTCCGGGCGCATGTATGGTGGATTACCTGGTCAGTATTTCCTCATACCCGAAGCTGGTAGGGTATTTCCGGCAAGGTCTTACCCGAATGGGGGCCTACCCTGGCTCGGATTGACAGGGGAATCCCCCAGACGGAAGACCCTAAAGAGGCAAGGGGGGAGGGGGGGATCGCATGGATAGGGCTGACCACCCGACAAGCTGAAAGCAGCTTCCGTGCGAGTATGGGGTTAGGGTTCTTTCCGGCGGGGATAGATGCTGCACCGCGGTGCAGCTGCTATGATGGCCGAACCGTCGTTAGACATTATTTACTGCAACATGGCTAACCTAAACAAAACAAACAAAACTGAGAACCAAATGGAGAATGAGGTCTTCGAGGTGGATCCCTTCGCGAGAAGGACCAGTATCCACCGGACACCACCACAGCCCAAGCGGGTCACCACCGTGGAGGTGCAGATGAGGGAGCCGGCGCCTGTCCAGACGCCACTCATCCTCATCGATGTAGAGGCGCCGAGGGAGGGAGCGCATAAGGGTGCGATCGAGCTGAAGGGAGCGATCCCGAAAGCCAGGAGCGAGGGGGCAAGGACGATGAGCTGCCCCGGGGAGGTTAGCCTGACCGCCCAAAACGTGCAGGAGGCGAGCGAGAGGGGATCGCTGAAGGACCTGATTACCCTCATTGAGGGTATGAAGGCCTTCACGGCGGCCCACAAGAACATCCACGTCGCCCTCAGAGAGGATGTGGCCAAGGCAGCGATTATAATCAGGCGAGTCGAGCGCGCCTGAGGCAGGATGGAGGGGGAGCTGGCCGGAACCAGAGTACCGCGGGAGACTCAGGACAAGGCCACGCAGACAGGGGCGCAGCAGCTGCAGCGCGAGCAACAGAAGGCAGCAACAACTAACAAGAGGAAGGAGATCTCCCCCTCAACTGGAGCCGCGGAAAAGAGGCCGCGCCCCGAAGAACAGGGGGAGAAACCCCGCCAGGAGGGCTGGAGCGAGGTGGTCAAGCGAGGCCGCCGCAAGACAGCCGCCACAACGCCAGCAGTGCCAGCTGCGCCAGCCAAGAACACGGCCGCGGCCCCCGCAAAGGAAAGGGGACCAAGGCCCAGGAAACCTGTCAGGCCGGATGCCGTCCTGATTAAGACGGAAGGGGGGCAAAATTACGCGGATGTCCTCAAAAGGGTCAAGGGCCAGGTGGACCCCGATGAGGTAGGTGCCTCCATTACGGCAGTCAGGAGGACCAGAGGCGGGGATGTCCTTCTGGAGCTCAAGGGTTCAAGCGGGGCACAGGCCTTGAAGGAGGCCGTTGTGCTGGCCCTGGGTGGTCAGGCTAAAGTGTCGACGCTGGAGCCGGCCATGACCATCGAGGTTCGGGATCTCGATGAGATCACGACGGCAGAGGAGACCAGGGCGGCCCTCAGCAGCGCCCTGAAAGCACCTCTGGAGGGAGACATCAGGCTGAGGAGCGGCTTCCGGGGCACGCATACCGCGCTTATGCGTATCCCGGAGCGGACTGCCCGGAAGCTACTGGCGATGGGAAAGGTCAGGATCGGCTGGACCGCCTGCCGGATCCGGGAGAGGATCATGGTGGACAGGTGTCACAGGTGCCAGGGGTACGGGCATCACGCGGCGCAGTGCCTCGGGCCCGATAACTCTAACGCCTGCAGAAAGTGCGGCACGGAGGGGCACAAAGAGAAGGAGTGCCAGGGGTCTAGCCCGAGGTGCCTGACCTGCAAGAACCGGGGCCTGAGAGGTGACCACTTTTCCGGGAGCGGCCGCTGCAGTTCTTTTAAGGAGGAACTGCAGAAAGCCAAGCTCCGGCAGGGAGGGAGGGGCACCAGGAGGGTGAGCAACAAGGCACCAGCCACGCGGGAGACGGGCACGGCGGGGGTCGCGGCAGTAATGCTCTCCCCCACCACGCTCGGCGTATCATTCGGGCGAAGGCTCGAGTTTCCCACCGCAACATGCCAGGAGTGAAGGGGCATGCCACCACGGGACCCGGGGGCGGACCTGGAGTAGTGATGCTCCAGGTAAACCTTAACCGGAGCCGTGCGGCCCAGGACCTGCTGACCCAGACTGCTGCGGCACACGGGGCCGGGATATTAATTGTCTCGGAACCCAGCAGCGCGGGAAAGCAGGGAAACTGGGCGGTGGATACGAGGGGAGACGCTGCCATACTGGGGACGAAGAGGTTAGCCGGAAACCTGGAGCCGGGTGGCAAGGGTGCTGGCTACGTTTGGGCGAGGGTAAGCGGGCTAACCATCTTTAGCTGCTACTACTCGCCTAACGAGGCCATCGAGGAATTTGAGCGGCAACTGGACGACCTCGAGGGCGCGGTTGGAGCGGTGGGCACCAAAACCCTTGTGGCTGGCGACTTTAACGCCAAGTCGCCAAACTGGGGGTCAAGCAAGTGGGACAAGAGGGGTCGGGCGGTCGCGGACTTCCTGGCCAGGCTAGACCTCATTCCAGTAAACGAGGGTACAGCCCCAACGTGGCAGCGGGCCAGCACGGGGGCCTCGTCGGTAATCGACCTGACAGCAGGAACCCCAGGGGTGGCGGCCGAAGTGATGGGGTGGCGTGTGCTGGATGACGAAAGCCTGAGCGACCACCGCTATATTTATATGAAGTGGAAGCCCAGGGACAGGTCGCGCGCTCGAACACCTGGCAGCACCGAGAAAGGATGGGTGGTGAGGAAGCTGGACAAGGACGCGATGGCGAGCTTCCTCCGAAGGGAAAAGGAGCAGCGCAGCGCGGACGCAGCTGGAAATGAGATAGACGTTCTGATGACCACCGTGGTAAAGGCCTGTGATGCGGGGATGCCCAAAAGGAGACCACCCAAGGGCAAACCGCAACGCACTGGTGGAATGAGAAGATCGCGTCCCTCAGATCCCAGTGTGTCAGGGCCAGAAGGCAGGAGCAGCGGCAGAGGGCAAGAGGGGAAACCACCACAGCACCCGGCGCATACAAAGCGGCACGGAAGGCCCTTCGGGACGAGATAAAGGCCAGTAAAGCCAGATGTTGGGAAGAGCTCCTCAGGACGGTCGACGAGGACCCCTGGGGGCTGCCTTATAAGTTAGTATCCCGGAAATTCGGTGGTTCCAGGCAACCGGACGACCCAGAGGTGGTGGAAAGGGCCCTTGACGAGCTCTTCCCAATCCACGCCCATGTCGAAAGGCCTAGCCGGGCAGAGCCCGCAGAGGACCCGCCGCAACCGTTCACGGAAGCGGAGCTGGTCGAGGCCGTTAGGAAGATCAGTAGGGGAAAAGCCCCTGGCCCCGATGGGATCCCCAACGAGGCTATAATGGTGGCGGTCGACATCGACCCGGGACTTTTCTTGAGGGGCTACAACGCCTGCCTAGCCAGCGGTACCTTCCACAGCCAGTGGAAGAGACAAAGGTTAGTTCTACTACCTAAGGGCCAAACCAAGGCGGGAACAGCGCAGAAGTACCGGCCGATCAGCCTGATCGACACCGCCGGGAAACTGCTCGAGCGGCTGATCTACGCCAGGCTGGAAGCGGCGCTGGATGCAACTGGCGGACTTGCAGACAACCAGTATGGCTTCAGGAAGGGCAGGTCGACCGTGCAGGCGATCACGGAAGTGGTGGAGATTGCCAGTGAAGCTGGCAGGAGGCGCGGCCGCTCCTCAACCCCCTGCTTGATGGCACTTCTGGATGTCAGAAACGCCTTCAACGCGGTGGGGCATGGCGTCTTCCTAGAGGCAATAGAAAGAAGACAGGGCATACCATCGTACCTCCTCCGGCTGGTCGGGAGCTACCTGGAGAACAGGCGGCTTCTGTACCACACGAGCGAGGGAGAAAAGGAGCGTCTCCTGCCGGCTGGCGTTCCACAGGGGTCCGTCCTCGGCCCCCTACTGTGGAACATCGTGTACGACGACCTGCTCCGAATGACCCCACCCGACGGAGTGAAGGCGATCGGCTTCGCGGACGATGTGGCTCTTGTGGTAACGGCAAGAACCCCTGAGCTGCTGGAATGGAAGACCACGGAGGCCATCGAGTCCGCCCGAAGCTGGCTGACGGACAGAGGCCTGGACCTGGCGGAGCAAAAGACCGAGATCGTGGTTCTCACCCGGCGCCACAAGCTAAGGGTAAACCCGATCAAAGTCAAGGAGCACAGGGTTAAACCGGTAGCCAGTGCCAAGTACCTTGGCGTCATTATCGACGCCAAGCTGAACTTTGCCGACCATATCCGGAGCGCGGCGGACAAGGCCACGAGGGTGGCAAGCATGATAGGGAGGTTAATGCCCAACGTAGGTGGTCCGGCCTACACCAGGAGGAGGCTGCTGGCCAGCGTCACATACTCCGTGGCGCTCTACGGCGCCCCGGTGTGGACGGACGCCCTCGAGATCGCCCGGAACAGGGCGAGGCTAGCAGCGGCGGGAAGGACTTGTGCCCTCAGGGTAGTCTCCGGGTACCGCACGGTATCAACAGCAGCCGTGATGGTGCTCGCCAGCCTGATCCCTCTCCACCTTCTGGCGAAGGAGCGAAAAACAATCTCGACAGCGGAGGCCGAGGGAAGACTGGGCAAGGCCGCAAGAAACCGGCTTAGAAAAGAGGTGAGGGAGAGGACCTTAGCCGAGTGGGACAAGGAATGGTCGGAAGAGGAGAGCGGGGCATGGACAAGGAAAGCCATACCCTCAGTGGTACCCTGGGTGGACAGAGGGTTCGGCCAGATGGACTTTCATCTCACCCAGGGCCTCACGGGCCATGGATGCTTCGGTGAGTACCTCAAACGAATAGGTAAGGAGGTGACACCGAGGTGCCATCACTGCAGCAACCCCAACGACGATGCAGACCATACCTGGTTCCACTGCCCGGCATGGGAGGAACTCAGGGAGGAAATGAGGAAGGCCATGGGACAAGTCGATGACATCGCTGAATTGGTCAAGGCGATGCTGGAGAGCCCGGAAAAGTGGAACGCGGCCACCCAGTTTATAGGCCGGGTGCTGCGAGATAAGGAAGAGGCTGAAAGGACGAGAAGACAAGGAGGCCAACCCGGACGACAAGGCAGGCAGGTGACCAGACCAGTAGGCAGGCTGAGGGGGGGGGGGGGCTACTGGGTGCGCGTGTGACCTATCATATGCACACACGGTGTGCTTCCGCAGCGGCGGCCTGCTGAAGGACTTGAGGGACCGAAATGATCACGAGACAGGGCACCCGGAGAAATGTGGTATCGACGCCACTTTCAGAAGGGTGGAAGACCTGGCGGCCGACCATGCGGCCAAACAGATCAGACGAGGGGAGCCCCAGCCTCCGGCTACCAGGCCAGCGGAGGATGGAGCGATGGTCCGGGTGACCTACGGTGATGTGAATTACCTGGGTAACAACCGGGCCATCCTCTACCTCAAAAGACGATATGGGGGAACCCAGCAGCTGGTCAACTCGACCAGCCCGCTGAAAATGCACCCCCCCTGGCGTGACACGGTGGTGCTGGACGGAACAGTGTTCACCGCCAGCTGCCAGTGTGGTAGCCTGGCTGAACACAAGCGTATGTTCCCGCACTACCGCACCACCGTGGAGAATGGGGCTACCAAGTCTAACTGGAGGGTGACGGTGGAGGCGGCAAGAACCGGCGTCACAGTGCAGAGGGGACACCACATCCGCACCGCGCAAAACATGCTAGTGCGGTGCGGAAATAGTGAAGTGAAAGGTGATGCTTGGAGGGGGTGTACAAGACAAGGTACGCGAAGACACCCCCCCACGAACAGGTGAACATTAATACTGTGTAGGTTAATCAAAGTGACAAAGTGATAAAGGTTACAGACTAAACAGAGAGTAACCTAAGTGATAAGCGGTCACCAGACACCAGACAATTAACGGTGCGGTGAATCGGGACTAGGCCGCCGGAATTATTGCGCCAGCAAAATACCGGCGGCAGTGGGTCACGGCCTGAGTGGCGTCGACTGGCGGCGAGCGTAAAGCTAGCTGTAAACATCAAGCGTGGGCTGACGACCTTGCTGAGTCAGCAAACTCCGGTGAGCAGCAAGACTCGGCAGGCTAGCGCGAGTAGATAGTAAGGACAATGTAAAAATTACAGTTAATTAGTAAATAATACTAACACTAGAATAGGTGTAAATTGCAAATAGTAATTAACATTACTAGTAGGTCTGGGTAGTCACGCTACTATAGCACGACAAACACGGTCGACTTATACGCGACAGGGCTTTAACCACAGAGCAGGTGTAGACGAGCCGGCGCGGAACTCTTGCGTCAGCAAATTCCGCGCCGGCAGTAGGCCGCGTACCGTGTGTACGCTGAGTAGTACGGACAGACGCAACAGCGCAGGCAAGCCGGCGCGAAACCCTTGCGTCAGCAAATTCCGCGCCGGCAGTAGGTCGCGCGCTGTGCGTACGTACTGTACGTAATGTAGAACGGGCAGAGCAATAATAAATAACAATTGCTCAACTGCTCTGTAGGATAACTAACACGCCAGGCATATGATATAGGGAATAACTAACATGTAGCAAATAATTGTTATGACACTAACCAATAACAAGTAGGACTACATTAATACTAATTGCGGGACAAGTGCAGGCGGGCCGGTGCGGAAAACTTGCGTCAGCAAATTCCGCGCCGTCAGTAGGTCACGCGCTGCAAGCGAAGCAAGCGGGTAACTGCTTTCATAAGTAGTGAGTAAGTAATTACCATAGAGTAGGGATAGTAATTAAATATGAATAGTGAGTAGGGACGAGGAACGGAAGGGGGGCGTAGCCTTGACAGGCCGGCAAGGAGCATGCTCCGCGCCGGCTGCGAGCTGGCCACGGAGAGAATGAGAGGCCAGGAAAACAGGCCGGCCACAGGGACGAGGTGAAGTAATGCGAAAGCGGTTCCGCCTCGTCCTGGGTGATGAGCGGCGGAGGGGTTTTAGCCGGTAAAAATCCGGCACTATCCGATGACATCCACAAGAACAACCGGATGTCTTTTGAAGATTTCCCCTTCGCCGCTGAACAAAAAAAAAAAAAAAAAGGTTCCCCCACGTCGGTTGTCACCTTGTCGTGGTGTGGGGGCTTGTCAGCCGCAATGAATCTGGAGGACCCAATGATTAGGGTCTTAAAAATCCCTAGGCAAAGGCGAGAGTGGACGAGCGACTACTAAGCACAATTGGCCCAGCCTTCCACGGCTGAGTGAGGGAATGGTGACGGAAGAATGGGAGATGAATAAATGGGATGTGGTCGGGATTTCTGTGGATTTTCCACCGAGACTAGCCAAGGCCGGAATAGTAATCCGGCCGACCAGGGCTGCAAAAGATGTCTGTAACTTTCCTGTGGTTTTCTAGGAACCCGCAGCTTTGAAGTGGGAATACCGCTATTTGCAGCTGGCTGGAGCCAATCGGAGGGTTGAATCATAGATCCCGAGCGCATGTATGGATGATCACCTGGTCAGTATCTCCTCATACTCGAAGCCGGTAGGGTATTTCCGGCAAGGTCTTACCCGGGCGGGTGACTACCCTGGCTCGGATTGACAGGGAAACCCACGGACGGAAGACTGTGAAGTGGCAAGGGGGGTGAGGGGGGATCGCACGGATAGGGCGGACCACCTCATAAGCTGACAGCAGCTTTTCTGCGAGTATGGGGGGTAGGGTTTTATAAGGCGCGGACAGACACTGCACTGCGGTGTAGCTGCCATGATGGCCGAACCGTCGTAAAAAACATAATTAATCAAAATGGCTCTCTTTACAAAACAAATAGAACTCAATAAAGACGACATGGAGTATGAGGTATTTCAGGTGAAGGACCCCTTTTTGAGGAGGACGAGCATCCACCGAACACCTCCGCTGCCCAAGCGGGCCAGCAATAGCGCTGAAGAAACATCAAGGGTGTCGGTGCCGGTCCAGACGCTGATGGTGCTTATTGACCTGGAGGCGTCAGGTGGCAGTACCAGTAGACCAAGGGGAGCGATTCCCAAAACTGTCTAGGATGGGGCAAGGACGATGAGTTGCCCCAGCGCCACTAATAGTACCGCGGAGGTGAGTGGGAGGGAGTGCCTGAAGTCTCTGATTGCCCCCATCAAGCGTATGAAGGGCTTGGCCCTCGCGCACACAAACACCAATGTAAAGCTGAAAGAGGACACGGCGAAGATGGCCATAGTCGCCCGCCAGGTCAAAAGGGCCCAGAAGAAGATGGAGGAGGAGCTGGCGGCGGCCAAGTCTCCACGCGAGACTAGGCACGAGGCGACTCAGACTACGCGGGAACCATTACAGCAACAACAGTAGGCAGCCGGGACGATCCAGGAAGCAGCGACGTCAAAGAGGAAGGAGATCTCTTCGTCCGCGGGGGCGGTTGAAAAGCGGCCGCGCCCCGAGGAGACGGAGGAGGGGAAACCGGAGACTGGAGCGAGGTAGTGAGGAGAGGTCGCCCCAAGAGGACGGCCAAACCCGCTACCTCGGCGCCTTTGCCAATCCAGAAGACGACAGCCGTGGCTCAACCAAAGGGTGGGCCCAGGAGGAAGCTGGTTCGTCCCGACGCTGTCCTCATAAAGGTAGCAAGTCGTAGCAACCACGCCGACGTCCTGAAAAAAGTTGAGGCTGGGGCCAACATCCCTGCGGAAAGGAGGACGAGGGGGGGTGACGTCGTTCTAGAGGTGAAAGAATCTAGTGGCGTCCAGGCTCTGAGCGAGACGGTTGGGGGGTTTCTGAGGGAACAGACGAAGGTCTCGACCCTGGAGCCATCCATGACCGTGGAGGTCAGAGACCTGGACGAGGTGACCACGGAGGAGGAAGTAAGGGTGGCCCTGTCGGATGCCATGATAGCTCCCTTGACGGCACTGATGAGAATGAGGGCCGGCTTCCGGGGATCGCAGGTTGCACTGACCAGGATGCGAGAGCGGACTGCCCAGAAGCTGCTGGCGAGTGGCAAGGTCTGGACTGTCTGCCGGATCCGCGAAAGGATCTCGGTGGATAGGTGCCACAGGTGCCAGGGATACGGACACCACGCAGCCAGATGCCTACGGATCGATAACTCCAATGCATGTAGGAGGCGTGGAGAGACCGGGCACAAGGAGAAGGAGTGTGAAAGGATCAGCTCAAGATGCTTTGTGTGCACGAACAGCGGGACTAGGACGTACCACTTCTCCGGGAGCGGACAGTCCGGAGCTTTCAGAGCCGAACTACTGAAGGCCAAAGAGCGGCGCAAAGGGAGGGCCACTACAAGGGAAACCTACCCCGCGGGAACACGTGATGCTCTCCCCTACCTCGCATGGCGTCTCATTCGGGCGGAGACTCGATCACAGCACCACAGCATGCCAAGAGTCAGGGGGAACACCAGCACGGGACCCTGGAGCAGGCCTGGAGTAGTAACACTCCAGGTCAACCTAAACCGGAGCCGTGCCGCCCAGGACCTGCTGACCCAGACCGCCGCTGCGCAAGGGGCCGGGATACTAATTGTTTCGGAACCCAGCAGCGCGGGGAAGCAGGGGAACTGGATGGTCGACTGGAAGGAGGATGCGGCGATACTGGCTACGAACAACCTCCTGAGCAACCTCACTCTGGGGGGTAAAGGGGAGGGTTTCGTCTGGGCGAGAACGAGTGGCCTGACCATCTACAGCTGCTTTTTCTCGCCCAACGTCGCGATCAGCGAATTCGAGGCCCAGCTTGACGGACTGGAGAACAGCATCAGAGCGGCGAGGGGCAAGACTCTAGTCACCGGAGACTTTAACCCGAAGTCTTCCCCCCTGGGGGTCCTTGAAGCTGGACGCGAGGGGCCAAGCCGTCGTCGAACTCCTGACAAGGCTCGACCCGACTGCAATCAATGTCGGCGCAGAACCAACCTGGTACCGGGAGACCACGGGCTCGAAGACGGTGATCGACATCACGACGAAGAGCTCGGAGTTCGCGGACGAAATAGAGGGGTGGCGGGTCCTGGACGATGAATCCCTCAGTGACCACCGCTGCGTCCGCATGAGGTGGGTACCAAAGAAGCAAGGGAACAACAAGGAGGGCGGCCTGACGGGAGGTGGACGGTCAGGAAGCTGAACAAGGAGGCTATGGCAAACTATTCTCGAAAGGCGAAGCGCGAGGCACCCCGGAGGGACCCGAGGCAGCCAGACTGATGACGAAGATTATAAAAGCATGTGACGCGGCGATGCCTAAGAAGAAACCACCTAGAGGCAAAGCGGCGACACACTGGTGGTCCGAGGAAATCGCGCAGCTGCGTAGAGACTGCCTCCGGAGTAGAAGCAACATAAAGCGGGAGGAGCAAGGGGTTAAGGAACGGACGCAAGCCTTGGAGTCTTCCAAGCAGCCAAAAAAAGAATGCGGGGGAAGATCAAGGCAAGCAAGGAAAGATGCTGGGAAGAACTGCTCCGCACGATAGAGGAGGATCCGTGGGGGCTTCCCTACAAACTGATGATGAAGAAGCTCGGAGGAACAAAACAACCGGATGACGCCGAGGTGATTGACAGAGTCCTGAACGAGCTCTTACCCTGCATAGGACTATGCCAACACCAAGAGAAGCAGGAGAGACTGAGCCGCCGGCCCCCTTCACAAAGGTGGAGCTCAGCGAGGCAGCCAGGAAACTAGCTGATGAAAAGGCCTCAGGACCAGATGGAGTTCCAAACGAGGCTCTGGCAGTGGCGCTGAAAAGTGACCCGGAGGAGTTTCTGAGAGCCTTTAACAAATGCCTCCGGACGGGCCACTTCCACGACAAGTGGAAACGCCAGAGACTTGTCCCACTGCTGAAGGGACCCTCGGAAGAATGAGGAAACCAGAAGTACAGGCCCATTAGCTTCATAGATACCACGAGGAAACTCCTGGAGAGGATGGTGCACGCAAGACTGGTGGAAGCCGTAGAAGAAGTGGGCGGTCTAGCCTGCAGGCAGTACGGGTTCAGAAGGGGCAGGTCTACGATACAGGCCATGCAAGACGTGGTGAGCATCGCCAGAGAGGCGAAGGCGAGGAGAGGGCGACACGCTACCCCCTGCTTGCTGGCGCTTTTGGACGTCAAAAACGCCTTCAACGCGGTGGGGCATAACACAATACTTGAGGCAATAAACAGGAAAACCAGCATGCCGAAGTACCTACTGGGCATGGTCGCGAGCTACCTGGAAAACAGGCGGCTCATGTATCATACCAGTGAGGGAATGAAACTACGCTTGGTAACGGCGGGAGTCCCACAGGGATCGGTCGTTGGACCGCTCTTCTGGAACTTAGCCTATGACGACCTGCTCCGGATGGAGATGCCAGAAGGGGTGTGTATCATCGGATTTGCGGACGACATCGCGCTCTTGGTGACGGCGAGGACAGCGGAGCTGCTCGAGAGAACGGCAGGGGAGGCCATCAACCGAGTGTGGGACTGGGTGAACGAGAAAGGGCTGGAGCTGGCCGAAAAAAAGACAGAAGTGGTGGTCCTAACCAGGAGGCATAAACTTATCGTCGACCCCATAATGGTTAAGGGGCACCATTAGAGTGATGGAAAAGATATTAATCCGAAGGGATGGAAAAGACGGGAGTGACAAGTGATTCGTGATCAACAATATCCAACAACCAGCCAAACAACATAGTGAAACTAGAGTAGGGGCCACTGGGGTAATTGCTATTTAGATTTGAACTTCAGTAATCGGACTCTAATCACGACAGGTATGAGCAGGCAGGCTGGCGTGAAACAAACAATGTGTCAGCAAATTCCGCGCCAGCCGTAGGTCTCGAGCAGGCCGGCGCGGAGCACTTGCGTCAGCAAATTCTGCGCCGGCAGTGGGTCCCAGACAGCGGTTAACTTATTAAATTAATAGTACAAAATAGAATAGATATTGAGCAAATTAACTGGTACGAATGCGTAACCAAAATTGACAATAAGTAGGTGGTAGTGTAGCAGCTACAGCGAATGGAGGGCCATGTGAAACCAGGCCGGCGCGAAACACTTACGTCAGCAAATTCCGCGCCGGTAGTAGGTCACTGGCGGCCATAAGTGAGTTGTAAGTATGAATGATGAATGATAGCCGCGTGAAACCAGTAGCAGGGCACAAGCATCAAGTAGGATAGATATTAAGAAAATTGATAGTAGGACGCTCGACTGCGCTTAGCGCAGCAGAAATCGATTGGGACAACTGGTACGCGCTGCGTAACCATAATTGACAATAAGTAGGTGGTGGTGTAGGAACTACAGTGAATGGAGGGCCATGTGAAACCAAGCCGGCGCGGAACACTTGCGTCAGAAAATCCCGCGCTGGTAGTATGTCACTGGCAGCAATGAGTAAGTGGTAAGTACGGATGATAACACAGGGTAATGCGCTATTCCACTAAGGTATTAATATTAAACGCTATTGCACTAATAGGCAAGAAATGAGGTAGTATTAAGTATGCTGACATACTAAATAACGCTATTGCGACGATAGATCGTAAGTAGATGGTAAGCAAAAGCGGACGCGGAAATGCTACGACAATAGCAGGCGCCGCGGGCTAGCAGCAGGAAACGCTGTGCGGGATAGAAGCCATAAGAACAGGCCAGCCACAGAGACGGGGTGAAGTCATGCGAAAGCGGTTCCGCCTCGTCCTGGGCCAAGACCGGCGTGAGGGGTTTTAGCCCGTCAAAAATCCGGAACTATCCGATAGCATCCATTAGAACAAGCGGATGTCTTTTGAAGATTTCCCCTTCGCCGCTGAACAAAAAAAAAAGATGAGGTTAGGTTGGGTTGGGTTAGGTTGGGTCAGGTTAGGTTAGGTTTGGTTTCCCCACGCGGGTTTTCACCTTGTCGTGGTGTGGGGGCTTTTCGGCCGCAATGAATCTCGAGGACCCGACGCCGAGGGCCTTAAAAATCCCTGGGCAAAGGCGAGACTAGACGAGCGACTACTCAGCACAACCGGCCCAGCCTCCCGAGGCTGGGTAAGGGAATAAGGAGTAATGAATGGGAGATGAGTTAATGGGATGTGGTAGGGATCTCTGAGGATATTCCACTAAGGCTAGCCAAGGCCGGACGAGTAATCCGACCGACCAGGGCTTCAAGGAATGTCTGTACCTTTCCTGTGGCGTCCTAGGAATCCACAGGTCTGAAGTGGGAAAACTACTATTTGCAGCCGACTGTAGCCAAGCAGAGGGTTGAATCTGGGATCTCGGGCGCATGTATGGAGGATTATCTGGTCAGCATTTCCTTATACTCGAAGCTAGTAGGGTATTTCCAGCAAGGTTTTACTTGAATGGGGGCCTACCCTAGCTCGGATTGACAGGGGAATCCCCCGGACGGAAGACTCTAAAGAGACAAGGGGCGGGAGGGGGGGGGGGGATCGCACGGACAGGGCTGACCACCTGACAAGCTGAAAGCAGTTTACGTGCGAGTACGGGGTTAGGGTTCCATCCAGTGGGGATAGATACTGCACAGCGTCGCAGCTGCCATGATGGCCGAACTGCCGTTGTACAAAGAATATCACAATATGAAAAAGTTAAAACAAAAAAAAAACAAGTAACGAAGAGGATTCCGAGGTTTTTGAGGTGAATCCCTTTACGAGAAGGGCCAGCATTCACTGGTCACCACCACCGCCCTGGCGGATCACCAGCCTAGAGGTGCCGATGAGGGCGGCGGCACCTGTCCAGACGCCACTGGTCCTAATTGACATAGAGCTGCCAAGAAAGGGTGCGCAGAATAGCGCGCCGGGGCTAAAGGAAGCGATCCCGAAAGCCAGGAACGAGGGGGCGAGGAGAATGAGCTGCACTGGGAAAGTAAGTCTGACCACTCGAAATGCGCAGGAGGTAAGTGGGACGGAATCGCCGAAGACCCTGATTACCCTTATTGAGGGGATGAATGTATTTGTGACGGCCCACAAAAATACTCACGTCATCCCCGAAGAAGACTTGGCAAAGGTGGCTACTGTCGTCAGGCGCGTCGAGCGTACCTGGAACAGGATGGAGGAAGAGCTGACAGGGACCAGAGTACCGCGGGATTGCGGAGACAAGGCCACGCAGACAGGGGCACAGCAGCCCCAGCAGGAGCAGCAGAAGGCAGCCGCAGCCAACAATAGGAAGGAGATCTCCCCCTCAACCGAGGCTGCGGAGAAGATGCTGCGCTCCAACGAACAGCGGAAGATGTCCCAGAAGGAGGGCCGGAGCAAGGTGGTGAGGCGAGGTCACCGCAAGGCCGCCGCCCCAACACCAGCATTGCCATCAGAAAAGACGGCTGCGGCCGCCGCGAAGGAAGGTAGGCCCATGCCTAGAAAACCGGTTAGGCCGGACGCCGTCTTGATCAAGACGGAAGGAGGTTAGAACTGTGCCGAAGTCCTCAAGAAGGTGAGGAGCCAGCTTGACCCGGATAAGGTGGGTGCCTCCATTACCGCGATCAGGAGAACCAGAGGGGGTAATGTCCTCCTCGAGCTAAAGGGCTCAAGAGGCGCACAGGCCCTGAACGAGGCCGTCGTGGGGGTTCTGGGTGGCAAGGCCAAGGTTTCGACGCTGGAATGACCATTGAGGTTAGAGATCTCGACGAGATCACGACGGGGGAGGAGATAAGGGTGGCCCTCAGCAGCGCCTTGAAAGCGTCGCTCGAGGACGAGATGAGATTGAGGAGTGGTTTCAGGGGCATCCAGGCTGCGCTGATAAGGATGCTGGGGCGGACTGCCCAGAAGCTGCTGACAATTGGCAAAATCAACATCGGTTTGACCGTCTGCCAGATCCAAGGAAGGATCACGGTGGACGGGTGTTACAGATGCCAAGGGTATGGACATCACGCTGCCAAATGCTTGGACATAGACAACTTGAATGCTTGCAGGAGATGCAGTATGACCGAGCATAAGAAGAAAGAGTGCGGGAGGTCCAGCCCGAGGTGCATCGTGTGCACAAACGGCGGGGTAAGGGCGGACCACTTCGCCGGGAGTGACCAGTGCAGAGCCTCCAAGGCAGAGCTGCTGAAGGCCAAGGACCGGCGCAACGGGCGGGCCACCATAAGGGTGCCTAACTACAGGACGGTGGAGAGCACGGGATGGGCGAGCGTGGAGCCGGTGATGCTCTTCCCTACCACACTGGGAGGGTCGTTCGGGCGGAGGCTCGATTTCAGCACCTTGCTATGTCAAGAGTGAGGTGCGTCAACACCGATCCCAAAGCGGGCATACTTCAGGTAAACTTGAACAGGAGCTAGGCCGCCCAAGACCTGTTCACCCAAACTGCTGCGGGTATGGGGGCCAGCATACTGCTGGTATCTGAGCCCAGCAGGGCAGGG